>NC_092038.1:107312384-107528084 GCF_003086295.3 Arachis hypogaea
ATTCTTCCTTTGAAGAGGATGAAGATGTGACTGGAGAGCAAGTTGCTCAATATTTAGGAGCTATCATGAAGCTGAATGCTAAGCTGTTTGGTAATGAGACTTGGGAAAGTGAACCTCCCTTGCTCATTAGTGAACTAGATACTTGGATTCAGAAAACTCTACCTCAAAAGAAACAAGATCCTGGCAAGTTCTTAATACCTTGTACCATTGGCACCATGAGCTTTTTCAAAGCTCTATGTGATCTAGGGTCAGGGATAAATCTTATGCCACTCTTTGTAATGGAGAAGTTAGGGATCATTGAGGTACAACCTGCCTTGTTCTCATTGCAATTGGCAGATAAGTCATTGAGACAAGCTTATGGAATAGTAGAGGACGTGCTAGTAAAGGTTGAAGGCCTTTACATCCTTGCTGATTTCATAATCTTAGACACTAGGAAGGAAGAGGATGATTGCATCATCCTTAGAAGACCTTTCCTAGCCACAGCAGGAGCTATGATAGATGTCAACAGAGGAGAATTAGTCCTTCAATTGAATGGGGACTACCTTGTGTTTAAGGCACATGGCCATCCCTCTGTGACAAAAGAGAGTAAGCAGAAAGAGCTTCTCTCAGTTCAGAGTCAAGAAGAGCCCACACAGTCAAACTCTAAGTTTGGTGTTGTGAGGCCACAACCAAACTCTAAGTTTGGTGTTCAGAGGCCATATCCAAACTCTAAGTTTGGTGTTGGGACTACACTAACATTGACCTGATCACCTTGTGGCTCCATGAGAGCCACTGTCAAGCTATTGACATTAAAGAAGCGCTTGTTGGGAGGCAACCCAATTTTATTTATCTAACTTTTATTCTATTTTGTGTTTTATTAGGTACATGATCATGAGGAGTCACGAAAAAATCAAAAAAATTAAAACAGAGTCAAAAACAGAAGAAAAATTTTTTTCACCCTGGAGGACGCACGGCTGGCGTTCAACGCAAGTAAGGTGCATCTGGCCGGCGTTCAACGCCAGAACAGAGCACCATTCTGGCGCTGAACGCCAGAAACAAGCAACATCCTGGCGCTGAACGCCAGGAATGTGCCCAGAGAGGAAAAACTGGCACTGAACGCCAGTAACAAGCATGAAACTGGCGTTCAACGCCAGAAACATGCTTTACATTGGCGTTGAACGCCCAGAATGTGCACCAATGGGCGTTTAAACGCCAGAATGGTGTGCCAAGGCAATTTACATGCCTATTTGGTGCAGGGATGGAATTCCTTGACACCTCAGGACCTGTGGACCCCACAGGATCATCTCAGGATCTGTGGACCTCACAGGATCCCCACCTACCTCGCCCTCTCTCTTTCCATTCATGGTCATTCCTTCTATTTTTCATTCACCACCTACATCTATCCACTCTTCCCCATACACCCCACCTACCTTTACAATTCAACTTCTCTTTCCCACCCAATCCCACCCATATAGCCGAATCCATCTCCTCTCACTCACCTCCATTTTCTTCTTCTTCTTCTTCCTCTCTTCTTTCTTCTCTTGCTCGAGGCGAGCAATATTTTAAGTTTGGTGTGGTAAAAGCATAGCTTTTTTTTGCTTTTCCATTACCATTAATGGCACCTAAGGCCAGAGAAACCTCAAAGGGAAGACAAAAGCTTCCACCTCTGAGTCTTGGGAGATGGAAAGACTATAAGCCGTCATAGTTCAGTGGTAGAACATGTGGCTGCAAATCAAGAGATCCCTGAGATACCTCAGGGAATAAGTTATCCTCCACACAAATATTGGAAGCAACTAAGGGTAGAAACACCAAAATTACTAGGAATCATTCAACAGAAGCAAGGAAGAGACATAGAGAAGCTCAAAAAGCACCATTGGACCTTCAAGAAGGCGCCACCCTCACTCAGGTGGATTCATTCCTTGTTCTTTATTTTTTTCTGTTTTCGGTTTTTAATGTTGTGTTTATCTATGTTTGTGTCTCTACTTCATGATCATTAGTATGTAACCATGCCTTAAAGCTATGAATAAAATCCATTAATCCTTCACCTCTCTTAAACGAAAAATGTTTTAATTAAAAAGAACAAGAAGTACATAAATTTCGAATTTATCATTGAATTTAATTTAATTATATTGATGTGGTGAGAATACTTTTTGTTTTCTGAATGAATGCTTGAACAGTGCATATGTCTTTTGATATTGTTGTTTATGAGTGTTAAAATTGTTGGCTCTTGAAAGAATGATGAACAAAGAGAAATGTTATTGATGATTTGAAAAAAATCATGAAATTGATTCTTGAAGCAAGAAAAAGCAGTGAAAAAGGAAGCTTGCGAAAAAAAAATGGCGAAAAAAAATATAGAAAGAAAAAGAAGGAGCAGTAGAAAAAGCCAATAGCCCTTAAAACCAAAAGGCAAGGGTAAAAAGGATCCAAGGCTTTGAGCATCAATGGATAGGAGGGCCCAAGGAAATTAAATCCAGGCCTAAGCGGCTAAATCAAGCTGTCCCTAACCATGTGCTTGTGTCATGAAGGTCCAAGTGAAAAGCTTGAGACTGAGTGGTTAAAGTCGTGATCCAAAGCAAAAGAGTGTGCTTAAGAGCTATGGACACCACTAACTGGGGACTCTAGCGAAGCTGAGTCACAATCTGAAAAGGTTCACCCAGTCATGTGTCTGTGGCATTTGTGTATCCGGTGGTAATACTGGAAAACAAAGTGCTTAGGGCCACGGCCAAGACTCATAAGTAGCTGTGTTCAAGAATCAACATGCTTAACTAGGAAAGTCAATAACACTATCCGAAATTCTGAGTTCCCAGAGACGCCAATCACTCTGAACTTCAAAGGAAAAAGTGAGATGCCAAAACTATTCAGAAGCAAAAAGCTACAAGTCCCGCTCATCTAATTAAATTAATATTCATTGATATTCTGGAATTTATAGTATATTCTCTTCTTTTATCCTATTTGATTTTCAGTTGCTTGGGGACAAGCAACAATTTAAGTTTGGTGTTGTGATGAGCGAATAATTTATACGCTTTTTGGCATTGTTTTTATATAGTTTTTAGTAAGTTTGAGCTACTTTTAGGGATGTTTTCATTAGTTTTTATGTTAAATTCACATTTCTGGACTTTACTATGAGTTTGTGTGTTTTTCTGTGATTTCAGGTAAATTCTGGCTGAAATTGAGGGACTTGAGCAAAACTCTGAAGAAGGCTGACAAAAGGACTGCTGATGCTGTTGGAATCTGACCTCCCTGCACTCGAAATGGATTTTCTGGAGCTACAGAACTCCAAATGGCGCGCTCTCAACGGCTTTGGAAATTAGACATCCAGAGCTTTCCAGCAATATATAATAGTCCATACTTTATTCGGAGATTGACGACGTAACTTGGCGTTGAACGCCAAGTACATGCTGCTGTCTGGAGTTAAACGCCAGAAAAACGTCATGATCCGGAGTTGAACGCCCAAAACACGTCATAACTCGGAGTTCAACTCCAAGAGAAGCCTCAGCTCGTGGATTGATCAAGCTCAGCCCAAACATACACCAAGTGGGCCCCGGAAGTGAATTTATGCATCAATTACTTACTCATGTAAACCCTAGGAGCTAGTTTATTATAAATAGAACTTTTTACTATCATATTATCATCCTGGATTGTATTTTGAATCCTGTGATCATGTTTTGGGGCTGGCCATTCGGCCATGCCTGAACCTTTCACTTATGTATTTTCAACGGTGGAGTTTCTGCACACCATAGATTAAGGGTGTGGAGCTCTGCTGTACCTCAAGTATTAATGCAATTCTATTGTCTTTTATTCAATTCTCTCTTATTCTTATTCCAAGATATTCATTCGTACCCAAGAACATGATGAATGTGATGATAAGTAACCCTCATTATCATTCTCACTTATGAACGCACGTGATTGACAACCACTTCCGTTCTACATGCAACAGAGCTTGAATGTGTATCTCTTAGATTCCCCAACAGAATCTTCGTGGTATAAGCTAGATAGATGGCGGCATTCATGAGGATCCGGAAGGTCTAAACCTTGTCTGTGGTATTCCGAGTAGGACTCTGTGATTGAATGACTGTGACGAGCTTCAAACTCCTGAAGGCTGGGCGTGATGACAAGCGCAAAAGAATCAAGGGATTCTATTCCAACCTGATTGAGAACCGACAGATGATTAGCCGTGCTGTGACAGAGCATAGGAACGTTTTCACTGAGAGGATGGGATGTAGCCATTGACAACGGTGATGCCCTACATACAGCTTGCCATGGAAAGGAGTAAGAAGGATTGAGTCGAAGCAGTGGGAGAGCAGGCGTCCTTGAGCCATATAGTATCTCCATTCGCTTATATGAAATTCCCACCAATGAATCTGCATGAGTATTCTATCCTTTTATTATTTATTTTCTTATTTCTATTTTCAAACAATCATAAACTATTTTAATCTGCCTAACTGAGATTTACAAGGTGACCATAGCTTGCTTCATACCAACAATCTCTGTGGGATCGACCCTTACTCACGTAAGGTTTATTACTTGGACGACCCAGTACACTTGCTGGTTAGTTGAACGGAGTTGTGTCCACTCGTGCCAATTTCAAATTCCATAATTTTACAATTACGTGCAACTACAGCACCAAGTTGATGAATGCAACTCAAAGAATAGTGATCACAATTTCGTCCACCAACTGTTTATCAGATAACAGGTTTGTATTTTTTGCTAGAAAACTTATAAGGATGATGAGACTCAAAGAAAGAAGTGGAGGTGGTAGCTCAAAGGAACCAAACAAGAAGGAACTTATGACTTCTTGGGAGGATCTCAAGATTGACTCAGACGAGGAAGAAAACTCCGAAGATGAAGCACAAATCTATTTCATAGCTGATGAAGATCAACAAGAATAGGTAAATTACTATGATTTATCTCCTGATGATTTGCATGTTACTATTGATGATCTCACTCACTGTTCTAAAAAATTGCTGTAAATACAACAAATACAAATATGAAAATGAAGTTTTGAAAGCTGAAAATGTTTTTGAAAGAAAGGGTGAAGGAGACTGAATGTGCTTTTGATCTCATTAAAAAATAGATTTTTAAAATCTGAAATTAAAAAGTTCAAAGAAAAGTACATTATTGATCTCTCTCAAGAACCTGTTGCTGAAAATAAAAGATTAAATGAAATTATCAAAAGTTTGAATAATGATTTAGCAAAATTTGCACATAGCTCAAACAACTTGGACAAATTACTTATTAATCAAAGATCTTTGTTTGAAAAATCTACAGGTTTATGGTATGTAACAAAAAATGATGCAATTTTTGAAAAATCACTTGCAAAATTCGCAGCATTAACTTCAAAAATGAAATCATCATTTGATAAATCTGGTCTTGAATATTCATCTTACATTGATGCTGATTTTGAAAAGCCATATTTTTTATAAAAATGCATCTTATTCAAAATCTGAACCTACCTCAAATAACTCTGGTTTGGGTTACATCTCTAACAATGAGGCCGTTTTTAGAAAATCTCTCTTTAACAAAAGAGCCTCACGTCCTAGAAACCCATTTGGGTCAAGAAATTCTGGTTTAAGATTTTTTGCAAGAGGAGGTACTAATGTTAGAGATGGATCTTTCAAAAGAAATGCACCATTTTCAATAACCAGAAAATTCAAATCTTTTAATCACTATCAGTATCATACCTTTAATCGTTTTTAGCAACATGCTCACACAAATCACTGTTTTTGTAATACCCGGTCTAACCGAAATTAATTAAATAATGAGTAAGTAGGAGCGAATATGGTTGGAAGATTTGGCAATTGGAATTTGATGATTTCAATATGATATTTGGATTTAGTGAATTTTTCTGAGTCGAAAGACATAGTTTTCTGCGTAAAAGTGCGCAGTGAAATTTTGACCGGTAGTACCAGCTGAGACCTGTCTGGTACTGCAGCTGAGAAAGTTGATTATGAGTAAATAAGATTAAGAAATGAGGAATTATAATTAGGGGAGGTAGAAATATTTGAAGTGCGATTTAGAGCGCTAATGTTAAAGGTTTTGGTCCAAAATTGGGCCAACGGACAAAAATAAGTGAATTGGGCCTAAGTGGGCCCAAGACCCAACATATATAAACATTAGTTATGAGCATTTCAGCTCATTTTTACCCTAAAAGAGAGGTTGGGGCGCTGAAATAGTGAAGAGAGGAGAGAAGAGAGAAAACCTAACTCTCTTTGATCTTCAAATCACCATAACTTGAGCTACGGAGCTCCGATTGACGAGCCGTTTGCGGCCACGCGTCGCTCTTCTCATCCTCTACAATTCTATCTAAGTTTTGTGGTGAGTATTCTATTCATCTCTGCCCAGTTTTCGAAATACCCCACTGTTACACGTTTTTGGGAAGTTAGTGTTGAAATCTTGTGATTTTGGGTGTTTAGGGATACTCCAACATGGATTCTAAGTGGGTTCTTGTAATACTCGGTCTAACCAAAATTAATTAAATAATGAGTTAAGTAGGAGCGAATATGGTTGGAATATTTGGCAATTGGAATTTGATGATTTAGATATGATTTTTGGATTCAGTGAATTTTTCCGAGTCGGAAGACATAGTTTTCTGCGTAAAAGCGCGCAGTGGAATTTTGACCGGTAGTACCGGCTGAGACCTGTCTGGTACTGCAGCTGAGAAAATTGATTATGAGTAAATAAGATTAAGAAATGAGGGATTATAATTAGGGGAGGTAGAAATATTTGAAGTGCGATTTAGAGCGCTAATCTTAAAGGTTTTGGTCCAAAATTGGGCCAACGGACAAAAATAAGTGAACCGGGCCTAAGTGGACCCAAGACCCAACATATATAAACATTAGTTATGAGCATTTCAGCTCATTTTGCCCTAAAGAAGGGGTGTTGGGCGCTGAAATTGGGAGAGAGAAGAGAAGAGAGAAAACCTAACTCTCTTTGATCTTCAAACCACCATAACTTGAGCTACGGAGCTCCGATTGACGAGCCGTTTGCGGCCACGCGTCGCTCTTCTCATCCTCTACAATTCTATCTAAGTTTTGTGGTGAGTATTCCATTCATCTCTGCCCAGGTTTCGAAATTCCCCACTGTTACACGTTTTTGGGAAGTTAGTGTTGAAATCTTGTGATTTTGGGTGTTTAGGGATACTCCAACATGGATTCTAAGTGGGTTCTATCCCTACTTCATATGGGCTGAGGTAAGAAGTGCTCAAACCCTTGTGATTTATCATCTTTATGAGCCCTAGGTTGATGTATGAATGTGATATTGGTTATGTTAGTGCATTTGATGGTTTTGGTGCACAATTGGGAGATTGGTGTTGCTTGAGGAGCTTTGGTGAGGCTTAGGGCTAAGGTTGGTGGAGACTTCCAAAGAAGAGGCTCAATTGATTTGGCTACAAGAGGTACGGTTTAAGTTTCATTTAAGTACCGTGTGGTGTGATGAGAATTCCTAGGCTAGATACCCCTAGGATTAAGTTTGGATTGTGTAAATGGTTGGTGCTAATATGCATAGTTGGTATGTAATGTGAATTAATGATTGGGTTGAGAATTGTGTGGCCTTGTATGCTTGTTGTATTGAAAATTTGATGTTTTGGGTAATGAGTATTGATTTGTGATTTATGCATTTAAATTGTGAAATTGGGCCGGAGGCCGTAAATTTTGGGCCGGAGGCCGGAAAGAGGTAAGGAAGGTAAGTTGATGTGTGCATTGTATGATGACACAAGTGATTGGATGAATTTCAGATAATGAATATATGAATGATTGGGTTAGTTATTGAATATTGAGGTTTGAGGAGTTGAAGTGTGGAATTTGGTAATTTTGGATGAAATTGTATAGATGAAGTATGTTGGATTTTGGTTGAGATATATTATGTGGTCATGTATGTGAGTATGATTATTGATGCCTTGATGGTATGATAATGCATGAGAGATGTGTATGTTGTGATATATGCTTGAGGAATGATTAAGGTTGATTTGTGGGTGAAACCACGTGATAGTGATTATGATATTGATTATGTATAATGATGGTTGATTGGAAATAGTATTGTTGGAAATTGGGATGAGAAAGGATGTATGACATGTTGATATGTTTGTAATTTAGCCATTTGTTTGAAATGGGTAAAGATGGTTATATGGCAGTTTTGTGAATCGTGGTAAAGTGTTAATGTATGAGTTGAGGAGGCTTGATGTTGATTTTGGTATATTTTGATTGGTTTCAAAAAGGGTTGAAACTAGCATGTTTTGGTTGATTTTAAAAAGGGTTGAAAATGGCTTGTTTTGAAAATGGCACTTTGTGGTTTTGTATGAAAAACATGATTTTTGGGCATAATTTGATGGGACATAACTTGGACTCTGGATCTCCGTTTTGTGCCAAACTTGTTTAGAAATGAAATTGGATCCGAGATGTCCATGCCGTTCGAAGAACGGGTGAAAAACGATTTAAAATGAGAAAGTTATGTCCGTCGGAAGATTGGGGGTTGAATCTGTGAATTCTGCAGCTTTTAACTTAGAAATTTTTTTAGCAGAATGACCCTCCACGCGTAGGCGCACTTGGCGCGTACGCGTCGTTCTTCGAGAAGGCACCATCCACGCGTGCGCGTGGTGTGTGCGTGCGCGTCGATGCGCTGCACCCATTGCCCAGCCATTTTCCCGAGAGTTGTGCCAGAGTTGTGCCAGTCTTGTGCCTGGGGCGCAAGTGTACCCACGCGTACGCGTGGTTGACGCGTACGCGTCGTTATCTATTTTTCAATCCGCGTGTCCGCGTGAATGGCGCGTATGCGCCGATGAGTTTTGTGGCCATCCACGTGTGCGCGTGGAGTACGCGTACGCGTGGCCCTGCTTTCATGCTAAAGTTGATTTTTGATTTTTAAAAGCCAAATCTCATACTTCTAAGCCTCCGATCTCACCCCTTATGTATTAAATCATTATGATATGCCTAGCAATGAGAAAGGAGCTAGGGGATGTGGTAACTTGCGAGTGAAGCAAGGGGAAAAGTTATGATCAATGATGATCAACGATGATTATATGAGATATGGAGGATGACGGTGGGAGTACCGTGTATGCCATGAGCCGAAGGGCTATATTTATTGATAAATGGCTGGTTCTTGATTGGACCATGAGCCGGATGGCTGAGTTATTGCCGGGTCACGGCAAAGCCATTATTGATTATCATTGAGAATAATTGCATATATGATTAATGAATGAATATGTTGAATGGATAATAATGGAAGATGTTGAAATGTGATGTATAACCCCGGGTAGTTGGCAGTGGCGTTGTCCACTTGCTCCGGGTATGAGGCGAAAAATGATGTTTATGATAAATGAGTTAATTATGGAGTGTTGAATGAATGTAACTCTGATACCTGGGTAGTAGTAAGGGTTGGGGTCCGTCCCACTTGCTCCAGGTTAATGTTTGAGTTTTGATAACAATGAGGATTGATAATATGAATTGAGATTGAATGAATATATGTTTGAGATACCTGGGCAGTAGCAAGGGTTGTGGTTCGTCCCGCTTGCTCCGGGTTAATGTTTAAGATACCTGGGTAGTAGCAAGGGTTGTGGTTCGTCCCGCTTGCTCCGGGTTAATGTTTAAGATACCTGGGCAGTAGCAAGGGTTGTGGTTCGTCCCGCTTGCTTCGGGTTAATGTTTAAGATACCTGGGCAGTAGCAAGGGTTGTGGTTCGTCCCGCTTGCTCCGGGTTAATGTTTAAGATACCTGGGCAGTAGCAAGGGTTGTGGTTCGTCCCACTTGCTCCAGGTCAGAGATTGTGACGCCTGGGTAGTAGCGGCAGTAGTGGTGAATCCACTCGCTCCAGGTTGAGCTGTTAAACACCCGCCTGGGTAGTAGCCGCAGTAGTGGTTGTTCCACTGGCTCTGGGCTGAGCGGGTAGTAGCAAGGGGGTTGTAGCTCAAACCTACTTGCTCCGCAAGGGGTGTTTCTGTCCAATGGTTAGCTACCAGGACATGTCGGGTTGGCTATATAACCGACAGATGATATCATCAGCCATAGGGCAGGCATACATCATTTGCATATGTTTGAATTGTTTGGGTTTGCCTATTTGTTTTGGATTTCTATATCATACATGGTATGTTACCTGATTACGTGCTACTTGTTCTACTTGTACCTTATTTGTGTATTACTTGTCTGTATTGCTTGTGTTTGTACAACTGAGAGATCCCTCATGTTGGTGTCGGTGGACGTTGGTGGCTGTTCTTGATGAGATGAATTGATAATGCGATTGCATGATGATGATGATTTTTGAATGAGATAATTTGAGTCCCCTGGGTAGACGCAGTGATGTGATTTCACTAGCTCCAGGCGAGGGTATGACGTATTGATATAGAGTTGCTGAGACAGAACAACTGATGATGGTTTTGCTTATGATTCTGAGTCTGATTCGTGTAAGAATCAGCGAGTTGGGAAACATGTGTAATATGAACTAGATTTAGTATCCCCTTACGACAGATGCCTATTTATGGATTAGTGAGAATCTAGGCTGGATACTTGGTGAAAAGGAGTTTAGGATGCTTAGTGAGTTTTTATTGCAGTGCATTGTATTTATTTGGCACTTTTACCGTACTGAGAACCCATGGGCCCGGGGTTCTCATTCCGTATATATCTCTTGTTTTTCAGATACAGGTCCAGGTGCTCAGAAGTGAGCTGTGGTTCGTCTGAGAGCCGGCGAAGATCTTTATTTTCTCTACTTTGTGTTTTGCTTAGAATCTCTCCACCTTTGTTTTGAAGATATTATATTATGTGTTGAACTCTTTTGGAACTTGCCTATAGAGGCTCTTATGTTTCCTTTGGGAGAGATTAGGATGTTCTGTTGTCAACTACTTTCATACTGTACCCTAGCCGGCCTAAACTTCGCGGGTCGCGACTAGTGGCTATTTACTTATGTTATATATATCTATCTGTTATCTATCTCTTAATCTCTTTTATGCCTTGTCCATATATCGCTTTCGGCTTCACATTTTATCTTTTCGTTGTCGAATCGTGAGTGATACATCTTCGTGATTTTATTTCTACTTTTTTCAGGCTTCTCGATTAATACTCCTTTCGAAATTACCTATGTTTATATATTAAAAATCCACCTGAGAGTCGTACCACCGTAATATCATTGACTTATGACTCGAGCATAAGGATTTGAATATTAGGGTGTTACATTATGGTATCAGAGCAGTTCGTCCTCGTGAGCCTGAGGGATGGAACTGCTTATGCTTCAATGCATACTCTGAGTCTGTGCCTGTGCTAGTTAGGGTATCTAACCGATACATCTAGCATGAAGTCCATGAGTGTACCTTTGGTACTTTGAAGCACTATACTTCCGATATTGAGACTGATCAACTTGATATCGATTGTTTGGTGTGTATAGGAACCAGATGGCGCCTCGTGGACCCGGTCGGGGACGTGAGAGAGATCGTACTAGTACACAGGAACCGGAAATCAACTCGAATAGCCCGATAAACCTTATGGCGGCGTTGGAGAATATGGCTGCTGCTAGGCAGGCCACTGCGGAGGCCCTTGGGCAACAGATAAACAATAATGGCAATTGCGGAAGTGTAGCTCAGGGCCCGATGACACTGGCAACTTTCTTAAAGGTTAACCCACCTAAGTTCAAGGGAACCACCAATCCAACTGAAGCTGATACTTGGTTTCAGGCCATGGAGCGAGCACTGCAAGCGCAGTTGGTGCCTGAAGAGCAGCGTGTTGAATTTGCTACCTATCTGCTCATGGGGGAAGCATCGCATTGGTGGCAAGGGGCTCGACGTCTCCTGCAACAGGGGAATGATCCTATCACTTGGGATGCCTTCCAGGTGGAATTCTATAAGAAGTACTTTCCAAATTCCGCCAGGACAGCCAAGGAATTGGAGTTACTACAGTTGAAGCAAGGTGTTATGTCCGTATCTGAGTATACAGACAAATTTGAGGAGCTATTCAGGTTTTCCCGCATGTGTCATGGAGCTCCGGGAGACTTCGAGGAATGGAAATGCATTAAGTATGAAGGAGGGCTTCGGAGTGACATCTTAAGTTCAGTGGGACCAATGGAGATCCGAACTTTTTCAGAGTTAGTGAATAAGAGCAGAATTACTGAAGAGTGTGTGAAAAGGAGGGTTGCAGAGGGAGGAAGTCATAGAGAGCACAACCAAGAATTCGCACCAAGGGGTCGAGAGTTTAAGGAAAGAGGATACATACAACACTTTCCCCAAGGACGGAATAACTTTGCGACGAGTGAGGAGTCCCAAAGGGATGGTAAGGGAAAACGGGCAGCGGCTGCTTCTAATGTTTTGAGCTGTCAGAGGTGTGGAAGTCATCACCCAAATAGGCCATGCCGATTGGGGTTAGGCGTATGTTACAAGTGCGGGTTACCAGGGCATGTATCAAGAAATTGCCAACAAGGAGAGAGTCGGGATGCGGGCCGATTGCGGCAGTAAGATTGAGGTAATTTCAATAATCGAGCTTAAATGGTAGTGTGTGATTTTATAATACCGCCTGTACAGCAAAAACTCGGAATGCCGAGCTTAATATTAGACTGAGAAGCAAACCAGATGATCCGAGTAAGGAATTGCCTTAATACAAATGGATAAATGCCTCTGATGTAAATGATTTTCTGTTAAGAATGATGTGTTGTGTTTGTTATATAGTTGGTTAATTTCTGGATTTTTGGTGAAACGGATTGAACCCGTGACTTTTAGTTCCTTTGATTTAAATAGATAAGGAATAGTCCTAAATGATGGATTTGGAAACGTTGATTTGAAAAGCCAGTCATGCTAAGTTGTGGTTGGGTACTTGAGGAAATAAGTGATGGAGCTAATACTTGACGAGAAATCAAAGTGGCATAGCGGAAGCTTGCTAAAGTGTTAGCATAGTATGGTAATTATAAGGAAAAATGGGATATGATTATTAATGATTTATGCTTTGAGTACTTAAAAGTTTAGTGAGCTTATGCAGATAATGATTTTAGATAATTGGAATTAATTGCGGCTGTGAGCCTTGATGGTTCTGAAACGGATGAGAAAATTATCATCGATGCGTAATCGGATTTAGATGATGATTGAGTGAAAGTTGTCGTGTTCAAGAGATGAGAGCTATGATATTTGGTCATGGTGACCTTGGATTTAGATCAAGATTTGTAATGAATGGTTTCAGAGGAATCGTTTGGAAACCTTTAAATTGCAATACTGATGCGGTACTGAGATTGGTTTAAGGGAACCCGTGACAGGTGGTAAACTCCAATTTTTGGGGAGGTGCTGTTGAATTTCTTTTTCCCAAGAATTTGAATGAGTGTTGGTTATATTTTTGAAAATGATTTTTGATCTGGGTGACTTCAACAAAAGAGATGTGTCTCGAAAGCTTTTATAGATTAGTAAAAGAAAGCGGATTCTTAAGAGTCAGCTTCTTAGTCCAAACTCATTGAATTCTAAAAACGAAGAAAGCTTTGATTGATTATAGTGATGTGGGATGATGGCTATGATTAACAAAGATGGCAATATTATCGATGACATGATTTGAGATTTAATAGGGTGTGGGTTGATGAGACGATAAAAGTAAGGAACGAGGCTGTTGGTCGGTGTTGAACGAATGACCGAGACCCTTGGAGATAGAAAAATCAGAGCGCGGTAGTGGAAGCGCGCAGAGTAAAAGGACATTGGAACTGTTATGTGTTGGATATAAAGGCAGACTACGCTCGCGTACTCGTAGTGATGGATGGAATTTTCGAGGGCGAAAATTTCTGTTAGGGGGGTAGAATGTAATACTTGGTCTAACCGAAATTAATTAAATAATGAGTTAAGTAGGAGCGAATATGGTTGGAATATTTGGCAATTGGAATTTGATGATTTAGATATGATTTTTGGATTCAGTGAATTTTTTCGAGTCGGAAGACATAGTTTTCTGCGTAAAAGCGCGCAGTGGAATTTTGACCGGTAGTACCGGCTGAGACCTGTCTGGTACTGCAGCTGAGAAAATTGATTATGAGTAAATAAGATTAAGAAATGAGGGATTATAATTAGGGGAGGTAGAAATATTTGAAGTGCGATTTAGAGCGCTAATCTTAAAGGTTTTGGTCCAAAATTGGGCCAACGGACAAAAATAAGTGAACCGGGCCTAAGTGGGCCCAAGACCCAACATATATAAACATTAGTTATGAGCATTTCAGCTCATTTTGCCCTAAAGAAGGGGTGTTGGGCGCTGAAATTGGGAGAGAGAAGAGAAGAGAGAAAACCTAACTCTCTTTGATCTTCAAACCACCATAACTTGAGCTACGGAGCTCCGATTGACGAGCCGTTTGCGGCCACGCGTCGCTCTTCTCATCCTCTACAATTCTATCTAAGTTTTGTGGTGACTATTCCATTCATCTCTGCCCAGTTTTCGAAATTCCCCACTGTTACACGTTTTTGGGAAATTAGTGTTGAAATCTTGTGATTTTGGGTGTTTAGGGATACTCCAACATGGATTCTAAGTGGGTTCTATCCCTACTTCATATGGGCTGAGGTAAGAAGTGCTCAAACCCTTGTGATTTATCATCTTTATGAGCCCTAGGTTGATGTATGAATGTGATATTGGTTATGTTAGTGCATTTGATGGTTTTGGTGCACAATTGGGAGATTGGTGCTGCTTGAGGAGCTTTGGTGAGGCTTAGGGCTAAGGTTGGTGGAGACTTCCAAAGAAGAGGCTCAATTGATTTGGCTACAAAAGGTACGGTTTAAGTTTCATTTAAGTACCGTGTGGTGTGATGAGAATTCCTAGGCTAGATACCCCTAGGATTAAGTTTGGATTGTGTAAATGGTTGGTGCTAATATGCATAGTTGGTATGTAATGTGAATTAATGATTGGGTTGAGAATTGTGTGGCCTTGTATGCTTGTTGTATTGAAAATTTGATGTTTTGGGTAATGAGTATTGATTTGTGATTTATGCATTTAAATTGTGAAATTGGGCCGGAGGCCGTAAATTTTGGGCCGGAGGCCGGAAAGAGGTAAGGAAGGTAAGTTGATGTGTGCATTGTATGATGACACAAGTGATTGGATGAATTTCAGATAATGAATATATGAATGATTGGGTTAGTTATTGAATATTGAGGTTTGAGGAGTTGAAGTGTGGAATTTGGTAATTTTGGGTGAAATTGTATAGATGAAGTATGTTGGATTTTGGTTGAGATATATTATGTGGTCATGTATGTGAGTATGATTATTGATGCCTTGATGGTATGATAATGCATGAGAGATGTGTATGTTGTGATATATGCTTGAGGAATGATTAAGGTTGATTTGTGGGTGAAACCACGTGATAGTGATTATGATATTGATTATGTATAATGATGGTTGATTGGAAATAGTATTGTTGGAAATTGGGATGAGAAAGGATGTATGACATGTTGATATGTTTGTAATTTAGCCATTTGTTTGAAATGGGTAAAGATGGTTATATGGCAGTTTTGTGAATCGTGGTAAAGTGTTAATGTATGAGTTGAGGAGGCTTGATGTTGATTTTGGTATATTTTGATTGGTTTCAAAAAGGGTTGAAACTAGCATGTTTTGGTTGATTTTAAAAAGGGTTGAAAATGGCTTGTTTTGAAAATGGCACTTTGTGGTTTTGTATGAAAAACATGATTTTTGGGCATAATTTGATGGGACATAACTTGGACTCTGGATCTCCGTTTTGTGCCAAACTTGTTTAGAAATGAAATTGGATCCGAGATGTCCATGCCGTTCGAAGAACGGGTGAAAAACGATTTAAAATGAGAAAGTTATGTCCGTCGGAAGATTGGGGGTTGAATCTGTGAATTATGCAGCTTTTAACTTAGAAATTTTTTTAGCAGAATGACCCTCCACGCGTAGGCGCACTTGGCGCGTACGCGTCGTTCTTCGAGAAGGCACCATCCACGCGTGCGCGTGGTGTGTGCGTGCGCGTCGATGCGCTGCACCCATTGCCCAGCCATTTTCCCGAGAGTTGTGCCAGAGTTGTGCCAGTCTTGTGCCTGGGGCGCAAGTGTACCCACGCGTACGCGTGGCTGACGCGTACGCGTTATTATCTATTTTTCAATCCGCGCGTCCGCGTGAATGGCGCGTATGCGCCGATGAGTTTTGTGGCCATCCATGTGTGCGCGTGGAGTACGCGTACGCGTGGCCCTGCTTTCATGCTAAAGTTGATTTTTGAGTTTTAAAAGCCAAATCTCATACTTCTAAGCCTCCGATCTCACCCCTTATGTATTAAATCATTATGATATGCCTAGCAATGAGAAAGGAGCTAGGGGATGTGGTAACTTGCGAGTGAAGCAAGGGAAAAAGTTATGATCAATGATGATCAACGATGATTATATGAGATATGGAGGATGACGGTGGGAGTACCGTGTATGCCATGAGCCGAAGGGCTATATTTATTGATAAATGGCTGGTTCTTGATTGGACCATGAGCCGGATGGCTGAGTTATTGCCGGGTCACGGCAAAGCCATTATTGATTATCGTTGAGAATAATTGCATATATGATTAATGAATGAATATGTTGAATGGATAATAATGGAAGATGTTGAAATGTGATGTGTAACCCCGGGTAGTAGGCAGTGGCGTTGTCCACTTGCTCTGGGTCTGAGGCGAAAAATGATGTTTATGATAAATGAGTTAATTATGGAGTGTTGAATGAATGTAACTCTGATACCTGGGTAGTAGTAAGGGTTGGGGTCCGTCCCACTTGCTCCAGGTTAATGTTTGAGTTTTGATAACAATGAGGATTGATAATATGAATTGAGATTGAATGAATATATGTTTGAGATACCTGGGCAGTAGCAAGGGTTGTGGTTCGTCCCGCTTGCTCCGGGTTAATGTTTAAGATACCTGGGCAGTAGCAAGGGTTGTGGTTCGTCCCGCTTGCTCCGGGTTAATGTTCGGGTTAATGTTTAAGATACCTGGGCAGTAGCAAGGGTTGTGGTTCGTCCCGCTTGCTCCGGGTTAATGTTTAAGATACCTGGGCAGTAGCAAGGGTTGTGGTTCGTCCCACTTGCTCCAGGTCAGAGATTGTGACGCCTGGGTAGTAGCGGCAGTAGTGGTGAATCCACTCGCTCCAGGTTGAGCTGTTAAACACCCGCCTGGGTAGTAGCCGCAGTAGTGGTTGTTCCACTGGCTCTGGGCTGAGCGGGTAGTAGCAAGGGGGTTGTAGCTCAAACCTACTTGCTCCGCAAGGGGTGTTTCTGTCCAATGGTTAGCTACCAGGACATGTCGGGTTGGCTATATAACCGACAGATGATATCATCAGCCATAGGGCAGGCATACATCATTTGCATATGTTTGAATTGTTTGGGTTTGCCTATTTGTTTTGGATTTCTATATCATACATGGTATGTTACCTGATTACGTGCTACTTGTTCTACTTGTACCTTATTTGTGTATTACTTGTCTGTATTGCTTGTGTTTGTACAACTGAGAGATCCCTCATGTTGGTGTCGGTGGACGTTGGTGGCTGTTCTTGATGAGATGAATTGATAATGCGATTGCATGATGATGATGATTTTTGAATGAGATAATTTGAGTCCCCTGGGTAGACGCAGTGATGTGATTTCACTAGCTCCAGGCGAGGGTATGACGTATTGATATAGAGTTGCTGAGACAGAACAACTGATGATGGTTTTGCTTATGATTCTGAGTCTGATTCGTGTAAGAATCAGCGAGTTGGGAAACATGTGTAATATGAACTAGATTTAGTATCCCCTTACGACAGATGCCTATTTATGGATTAGTGAGAATCTAGGCTGGATACTTGGTGAAAAGGAGTTTAGGATGCTTAGTGAGTTTTTATTGCAGTGCATTGTATTTATTTGGCACTTTTACCGTACTGAGAACCCATGGGCCCGGGGTTCTCATTCCGTATATATCTCTTGTTTTTCAGATACAGGTCCAGGTGCTCAGAAGTGAGCTGTGGTTCGTCTGAGAGCCGGCGAAGATCTTTATTTTCTCTACTTTGTGTTTTGCTTAGAATCTCTCCACCTTTGTTTTGAAGATATTATATTATGTGTTGAACTCTTTTGGAACTTGCCTATAGAGGCTCTTATGTTTCCTTTGGGAGAGATTAGGATGTTCTGTTGTCAACTACTTTCATACTGTACCCTAGCCGGCCTAAACTTCGCGGGTCGCGACTAGTGGCTATTTACTTATGTTATATATATCTATCTGTTATCTATCTCTTAATCTCTTTTATGCCTTGTCCATATATCGCTTTCGGCTTCACGGTTTATCTTTTCGTTGTCGAATCGTGAGTGATACATCTTCGTGATTTTATTTCTACTCTTTTCAGGCTTCTCGATTAATACTCCTTTCGAAATTACCTATGTTTATATATTAAAAATCCACCTGAGAGTCGTACCACCGTAATATCATTGACTTATGACTCGAGCATAAGGATTTGAATATTAGGGTGTTACATTATGGTATCAGAGCAGTTCATCCTCGTGAGCCTGAGGGATGGAACTGCTTATGCTTCAATGCATACTCTGAGTCTGTGCCTGTGCTAGTTAGGGTATCTAACCGATACATCTAGCATGAAGTCCATGAGTGTACCTTTGGTACTTTGAAGCACTATACTTCCGATATTGAGACTGATCAACTTGATATCGATTGTTTGGTGTGTATAGGAACCAGATGGCGCCTCGTGGACCCGGTCGGGGACGTGAGAGAGATCGTACTTGTACACAGGAACCGGAAATCAACTCGAATAGCCCGATAAACCTTATGGCGGCGTTGGAGAATATGGCTGCTGCTATGCAGGCCACTGCGGAGGCCCTTGGGCAACAGATAAACAATAATGGCAATTGCGGAAGTGTAGCTCAGGGCCCGATGACACTGGCAACTTTCTTAAAGGTTAACCCACCTAAGTTCAAGGGAACCACCAATCCAACTGAAGCTGATACTTGGTTTCAGGCCATGGAGCGAGCACTGCAAGCGCAGTTGGTGCCTGAAGAGCAGCGTGTTGAATTTGCTACCTATCTGCTCATGGGGGAAGCATCGCATTGGTGGCAAGGGGCTCGACGTCTCCTGCAACAGGGGAATGATCCTATCACTTGGGATGCCTTCCAGGTGGAATTCTATGAGAAGTACTTTCCAAATTCCGCCAGGACAGCCAAGGAATTGGAGTTACTACAGTTGAAGCAAGGTGTTATGTCCGTATCTGAGTATACAGACAAATTTGAGGAGCTATTCAGGTTTTCCCGCATGTGTCATGGAGCTCCGGGAGACTTCGAGGAATGGAAATGCATTAAGTATGAAGGAGGGCTTCGGAGTGACATCTTAAGTTCAGTGGGACCAATGGAGATCTGAACTTTTTCAGAGTTAGTGAATAAGAGCAGAATTACTGAAGAGTGTGTGAAAAGGAGGGTTGCAGAGGGAGGAAGTCATAGAGAGCACAACCAAGAATTCGCACCAAGGGGTCGAGAGTTTAAGGAAAGAGGATACATACAACACTTTCCCCAAGGACGGAATAACTTTGCGACGAGTGAGGAGTCCCAAAGGGATGGTAAGGGAAAACGGGCAGCGGCTGCTTCTAATGTTTTGAGCTGTCAGAGGTGTGGAAGTCATCACCCAAATAGGCCATGCCGATTGGGGTTAGGCGTATGTTACAAGTGCGGGTTACCAGGGCATGTATCAAGAAATTGCCAACAAGGAGAGAGTCGGGATGCGGGCCGATTGCGGCAGTAAAATTGAGGTAATTTCAATAATCGAGCTTAAATGGTAGTGTGTGATTTTATAATACCGCCTGTACAGCAAAAACTCGGAATGCCGAGCTTAATATTAGACTGAGAAGCAAACCAGATGATCCGAGTAAGGAATTGCCTTAATACAAATGGATAAATGCCTCTGATGTAAATGATTTTCTGTTAAGAATGATGTGTTGTGTTTGTTATATAGTTGGTTAATTTCTGGATTTTTGGTGAAACGGATTGAACCCGTGACTTTTAGTTCCTTTGATTTAAATAGATAAGGAATAGTCCTAAATGATGGATTTGGAAACGTTGATTTGAAAAGCCAGTCATGCTAAGTTGTGGTTGGGTACTTGAGGAAATAAGTGATGGAGCTAATACTTGACGAGAAATCAAAGTGGCATAGCGGAAGCTTGCTAAAGTGTTAGCATAGTATGGTAATAATAAGGAAAAATGGGGTATGATTATTAATGATTTATGCTTTGAGTACTTAAAAGTTTAGTGAGCTTATGCAGATAATGATTTTAGATAATTGGAATTAATTGCGGCTGTGAGCCTTGATGGTTCTGAAACGGATGAGAAAATTATCATCGATGCGTAATCGGATTTAGATGATGATTGAGTGAAAGTTGTCGTGTTCAAGAGATGAGAGCTATGATATTTGGTCATGGTGACCTTGGATTTAGATCAAGATTTGTAATGAATGGTTTCAGAGGAATCGTTTGGAAACCTTTAAATTGCAATACTGATGCGGTACTGAGATTGGTTTAAGGGAACTCGTGACGGGTGGTAAACTCCAATTTTTGGGGAGGTGTTGTTGAATTTCTTTTTCCCAAGAATTTGAATGAGTGTTGGTTATATTTTTGAAAATGATTTTTGATCTGGGTGACTTCAACAAAAGAGATGTGTCTCGAAAGCTTTTATAGATTAGTAAAAGAAAGCGGATTCTTAAGAGTCAGCTTCTTAGTCCAAACTCATTGAATTCTAAAAACGAAGAAAGCTTTGATTGATTATAGTGATGTGGGATGATGGCTATGATTAACAAAGATGGCAATATTATCGATGACATGATTTGAGATTTAATAGGGTGTGGGTTGATGAGACGATAAAAGTAAGGAACGAGGCTGTTGGTCGGTGTTGAACGAATGACCGAGACCCTTGGAGATAGAAAAATCAGAGCGCGGTAGTGGAAGCGCGCAGAGTAAAAGGACATTGGAACTGTTATGTGTTGGATATAAAGGCAGACTACGCTCGCGTACTCGTAGTGATGGATGGAATTTTCGAGGGCGAAAATTTCTGTTAGGGGGGTAGAATGTAATACTTGGTCTAACCGAAATTAATTAAATAATGAGTTAAGTAGGAGCGAATATGGTTGGAATATTTGGCAATTGGAATTTGATGATTTAGATATGATTTTTGGATTCAGTGAATTTTTTCGAGTCGGAAGACATAGTTTTCTGCGTAAAAGCGCGCAGTGGAATTTTGACCGGTAGTACCGGCTGAGACCTGTCTGGTACTGCAGCTGAGAAAATTGATTATGAGTAAATAAGATTAAGAAATGAGGGATTATAATTAGGGGAGGTAGAAATATTTGAAGTGCGATTTAGAGCGCTAATCTTAAAGGTTTTGGTCCAAAATTGGGCCAACGGACAAAAATAAGTGAACCGGGCCTAAGTGGGCCCAAGACCCAACATATATAAACATTAGTTATGAGCATTTCAGCTCATTTTGCCCTAAAGAAGGGGTGTTGGGCGCTGAAATTGGGAGAGAGAAGAGAAGAGAGAAAACCTAACTCTCTTTGATCTTCAAACCACCATAACTTGAGCTACGGAGCTCCGATTGACGAGCCGTTTGCAGCCACGCGTCGCTCTTCTCATCCTCTACAATTCTATCTAAGTTTTGTGGTGAGTATTCCATTCATCTCTGCCCAGTTTTCGAAATTCTCCACTGTTACACGTTTTTGGGAAGTTAGTGTTGAAATCTTGTGATTTTGGGTGTTTAGGGATACTCCAACATGGATTCTAAGTGGGTTCTATCCCTACTTCATATGGGCTGAGGTAAGAAGTGCTCAAACCCTTGTGATTTATCATCTTTATGAGCCCTAGGTTGATGTATGAATGTGATATTGGTTATGTTAGTGCATTTGATGGTTTTGGTGCACAATTGGGAGATTGGTGCTGCTTGAGGAGCTTTGGTGAGGCTTAGGGCTAAGGTTGGTGGAGACTTCCAAAGAAGAGGCTCAATTGATTTGGCTACAAGAGGTACGGTTTAAGTTTCATTTAAGTACCGTGTGGTGTGATGAGAATTCCTAGGCTAGATACCCCTAGGATTAAGTTTGGATTGTGTAAATGGTTGGTGCTAATATGCATAGTTGGTATGTAATGTGAATTAATGATTGGGTTGAGAATTGTGTGGCCTTGTATGCTTGTTGTATTGAAAATTTGATGTTTTGGGTAATGAGTATTGATTTGTGATTTATGCATTTAAATTGTGAAATTGGGCCGGAGGCCGTAAATTTTGGGCCGGAGGCCGGAAAGAGGTAAGGAAGGTAAGTTGATGTGTGCATTGTATGATGACACAAGTGATTGGATGAATTTCAGATAATGAATATATGAATGATTGGGTTAGTTATTGAATATTGAGGTTTGAGGAGTTGAAGTGTGGAATTTGGTAATTTTGGGTGAAATTGTATAGATGAAGTATGTTGGATTTTGGTTGAGATATATTATGTGGTCATGTATGTGAGTATGATTATTGATGCCTTGATGGTATGATAATGCATGAGAGATGTGTATGTTGTGATATATGCTTGAGGAATGATTAAGGTTGATTTGTGGGTGAAACCACGTGATAGTGATTATGATATTGATTATGTATAATGATGGTTGATTGGAAATAGTATTGTTGGAAATTGGGATGAGGAAGGATGTATGACATGTTGATATGTTTGTAATTTAGCCATTTGTTTGAAATGGGTAAAGATGGTTATATGGCGGTTTTGTGAATCGTGGTAAAGTGTTAATGTATGAGTTGAGGAGGCTTGATGTTGATTTTGGTATATTTTGATTGGTTTCAAAAAGGGTTGAAACTAGCATGTTTTGGTTGATTTTAAAAAGGGTTGAAAATGGCTTGTTTTGAAAATGGCACTTTGTGGTTTTGTATGAAAAACATGATTTTTGGGCATACTTTGATGGGACATAACTTGCACTCTGGATCTCCGTTTTGTGCCAAACTTGTTTAGAAATGAAATTGGATCCGAGATGTCCATGCCGTTTGAAGAACGGGTGAAAAACGATTTAAAATGAGAAAGTTATGTCCGTCGGAAGATTGGGGGTTGAATCTGTGAATTCTGCAGCTTTTAACTTAGAAATTTTTTTAGCAGAATGACCCTCCACGCGTAGGCGCACTTGGCGCGTACGCGTCGTTCTTCGAGAAGGCACCATCCACGCGTGCGCGTGGTGTGTGCGTGCGCGTCGATGCGCTGCACCCATTGCCCAGCCATTTTCCCGAGAGTTGTGCCAGAGTTGTGCCAGTCTTGTGCCTGGGGCGCAAGTGTACCCACGCGTATGCGTCGTTATCTATTTTTCAATCCGCGCGTCCGCGTGAATGGCGCGTATGCGCCGATGAGTTTTGTGGCCATCCACGTGTGCGCGTGGAGTACGCGTACGCGTGGCCCTGCTTTCATGCTAAAGTTGATTTTTGAGTTTTAAAAGCCAAATCTCATACTTCTAAGCCTCCGATCTCACCCCTTATGTATTAAATCATTATGATATGCCTAGCAATGAGAAAGGAGCTAGGGGATGTGGTAACTTGCGAGTGAAGCAAGGGGAAAAGTTATGATCAATGATGATCAACGATGATTATATGAGATATGGAGGATGACGGTGGGAGTACCGTGTATGCCATGAGCCGAAGGGCTATATTTATTGATAAATGGCTGGTTCTTGATTGGACCATGAGCCGGATGGCTGAGTTATTGCCGGGTCACGGCAAAGCCATTATTGATTATGGCTGAGAATAATTGCATATATGATTAATGAATGAATATGTTGAATGGATAATAATGGAAGATGTTGAAATGTGATGTGTAACCCCGGGTAGTAGGCAGTGGCGTTGTCCACTTGCTCCGGGTATGAGTCGAAAAATGATGTTTATGATAAATGAGTTAATTATGGAGTGTTGAATGAATGTAACTCTGATACCTGGGTAGTAGTAAGGGTTGGGGTCCGTCCCACTTGCTCCAGGTTAATGTTTGAGTTTTGATAACAATGAGGATTGATAATATGAATTGAGATTGAATGAATATATGTTTGAGATACCTGGGCAGTAGCAAGGGTTGTGGTTCGTCCCGCTTGCTCCGGGTTAATGTTTAAGATACCTGGGCAGTAGCAAGGGTTGTGGTTCGTCCCGCTTGCTCCGGGTTAATGTTTAAGATACCTGGGCAGTAGCAAGGGTTGTGGTTCGTCCCACTTGCTCCAGGTCAGAGATTGTGACGCCTGGGTAGTAGCGGCAGTAGTGGTGAATCCACTCGCTCCAGGTTGAGCTGTTAAACACCCGCCTGGGTAGTAGCCGCAGTAGTGGTTGTTCCACTGGCTCTGGGCTGAGCGGGTAGTAGCAAGGGGGTTGTAGCTCAAACCTACTTGCTCCGTAAGGGGTGTTTCTGTCCAATGGTTAGCTACCAGGACATGTCGGGTTGGCTATATAACCGACATATGATATCATCAGCCATAGGGCAGGCATACATCATTTGCATATGTTTGAATTGTTTGGGTTTGCCTATTTGTTTTGGATTTCTATATCATATATGCTATGTTACCTGATTACGTGCTACTTGTTCTACTTGTACCTTATTTGTGTATTACTTGTCTGTATTGCTTGTGTTTGTACAACTGAGAGATCCCTCATGTTGGTGTCGGTGGACGTTGGTGGCTGTTCTTGATGAGATGAATTGATAATGCGATTGCATGATGATGATGATTTTTGAATGAGATAATTTGAGTCCCCTGGGTAGACGCAGTGATGTGATTTCACTAGCTCCAGGCGAGGGTATGACGTATTAATATAGAGTTGCTGAGACAGAACAACTGATGATGGTTTTGCTTATGATTCTGAGTCTGATTCGTGTAAGAATCAGCGAGTTGGGAAACATGTGTAATATGAACTAGATTTAGTATCCCCTTATGACAGATGCCTATTTATGGATTAGTGAGAATCTAGGCTGGATACTTGGTGAAAAGGAGTTTAGGATGCTTAGTGAGTTTTTATTGCAGTGCATTGTATTTATTTGACACTTTTACCCTACTGGGAACCCGTGGGCCCGGGGTTCTCATTCCGTATATATCTCTTGTTTTTCAGATACAGGTCCAGGTGCTCAGAAGTGAGCTGTGGTTCGTCTGAGAGCCGGCGAAGATCTTTATTTTCTCTACTTTGTGTTTTGCTTAGAATCTCTCCACCTTTGTTTTGAAGATATTATATTATGTGTTGAACTCTTTTGGAACTTGCCTATAGAGGCTCTTATGTTTCCTTTGGGAGAGATTAGGATGTTCTGTTGTCAACTACTTTCATACTGTACACTAGCCGGCCTAAACTTCGCGGGTCGTGACTAGTGGCTATTTACTTATGTTATATATATCTATCTGTTATCTATCTCTTAATCTCTTTTATGCCTTGTCCATATATCGCTTTCGGCTTCACGTTTTATCTTTTCGTTGTCGAATCGTGAGTGATACGTCTTCGCGATTTTATTTCTACTCTTTTCAGGCTTCTCGATTAATACTCCTTTCGAAAGTACCTATGTTTATATATTAAAAATCTACCTGAGAGTCGTACCACCGTAATATCATTGACTTGTGACTCGAGCATAAGGATTTGAATATCAGGGTGTTACAGTTCTATCCCTACTTCATATGGGCTGAGGTAAGAAGTGCTCAAACCCTTGTGATTTATCATCTTTATGAGCCCTAGGTTGATGTATGTATGTGATATTGGTTATGTTAGTGTATTTGGTGATTTTGATGCACAATTGGGAGGTTGGTATTGCTTGTGGAGCTTTGGTGAGGCTTGGAGCTAAGGGTTGGTGGAGACTTCCATAGAAGAGGCTCAATTGATTTGGCTACAAGAGGTATGGTTTAAGTTTCATTTAAGTACCGTGTGGTGTGATGAGAATTCCTAGGCTAGATGCCCCTAGGATTAAGTTTGGATTGTATAAATGGTTGATGCTAATATGCATAGTTGGTATGTAATGTGAATTGATGATTGGGTTGAGAATGGTGTGGCCTTGTATGCTTGGTGTATTGAAAATTTGATGTATTGGGTAATGAGTATTAATTTGTGGTTTATGCATTTAAATTGTGAAATTGGGCCGGAGGCCGTAAATTTTGGGCCGGAGGCCGGAAAGAGGTAAGGGAGGTAAGTTGATGTGTGCATTGTATGATGACACAAGTAATTGGATGAATTTCATATAATGAATATATGAATGATTGGGTTGGTTATTGAATAATGAGGTTTGAGGAGTTGAAGTGTGAAAATCGGTAATTTTGGGTGAAATTGTATAGATGAAGTATGTTTGATTTTGGTTGATATATATTATGTGGTCATATATGCGAGTATGATTATTGATGCCTTGATGGTATGATAATGCATGAGAGATATGTATGTTGTGACATATGCTTGTGGAATGATTAAGGTTGATTTGGGGGTGAAACCACGTGATAGTGAGTATGATATTGGTTATGTATAATGATGGTTGATTGGAAATAGTATTGTTGGAAATTGGGATGAGGAAGGATGTATGACATGTTGATATGTTTGTAATTTAGCCATTTGTTTGAAATGGGTAAAGATGGTTATATGGCGGTTTTGTGAATTGTGGTAAGGTGTTAATGTATGAGTTGAGGAGGCTTGATGTTGATTTTGGTATATTTTGATTGGTTTCAAAAAGGGTTGAAATTGGCATGTTTTGGTTGATTTTGAAAAGAGTTGAAAATGGCTTGTTTTGAAAATGGCACTTTGTGGTTTTATATGAAAACATGGTTTTTGGGCATATTTTGACGGGACATAACTTGGACTACGGATCTTTGTTTTGTGCCAAATCTATTTAGAAATGAAATTGGATCCGGGATGTCCATGCCGTTCGAAGAACGGGTGAAAAACGATTTAAAATGAGGAAGTTATGTCCGTCGGAAGATTGGGGGTTGAATCTGTGAATTCTGCAGCTTTTAACTTAGAAATTTTTTTAGCAGAATGACCCTCCACGCGTAGGCGCACTTGGCGCGTACGCGTCGTTCTTCGAGAAGGCACCATCCACGCGAGCGCGTGGTGTGCGCGTGCGCATCGATGCGCTGCACCCAATACCCAGCCTTTTTCCCGAGAGTTGTGCCAGAGTTGTGCCAGTTCTGTGCCTAGGGCGCAAATGCACCCACGCGTACGCGTGGCTGACGCTTACGCGTCGTCTGGCTGTGTTTCAATCTGCGCGTCTGCGTGTATGACGCATACGCGTCGATGAGCTTTGTGGGCATCCACGCGTGCACGTGGAGTACGCGTACGCGTGGCCCTGCTTTCATGCCAAAGTTGATTTTTGAGTTCTAAAAGCCAAATCTCATACTTCTAAGCCTCCGATCTCACACCTTATGTATTAAATCATTATGATATGCTTAGTAATGAGAAAGGAACCAGGGGATGTGGTAACTTGCGAGTGAAGCAAAGGGAAAAAGTTATGATCAATGGTGATCAACGATGATTATATGAGATATGGAGGATGACTGTAGGAGTACCGTGTATGCCATGAGCCGAAGGGCTATATCTATTGATAAATGGCTGGTTCTTGATTGAACCATGAGCCGGATGGCTGAGTTATTGCCGGGTCACGGCAAAGCCATTATTGATTATGGCTGAGTATAAATGCATATATGATTAATGAATGAATGTGTTGAATGGATAATAATGGGAAATGTTGAAATGTGATGTGTAACCCCGGGTAGTAGGCAGTGGCGTTGTCCACTTGCTCCGGGTATGAGACGGAAAAGAATGTTTATGATAAATGAGTTAATTATAGAGTTTTGAATGAATGTAATTCTGATACCTGGGTAGTAGTAAGGGTTGGGGTTCTTCCCACTTGCTCCAGGTTATTGTTTGAGATTTGAAAACAATGAGGATTGATAATTTGAATTGAGATTGAATGAATATATGCTTAAGATACCTGGGTAGTAGCAAGGGTTGTGGTTCGTCCCGCTTGCTCCGGGTTAATGCTTGAGATACCTGGGCAGTAGCAAGGGTTGTGGTTCGTCCCACTTGCTCCAGGTCAGAGATTGTGACGCCTGAGTAGTAGCGGTAGTAGTGGTGAATCCACTCGCTCCAGGTTGAGCTGTTAAACACCCGCCTGGGTAGTAGCCGCAGTAGTGGTTGTTCCACTGGCTCTGGGCTGAGCGGGTAGTGGCAAGGGGGTTGGCTCAAACCTACTTGCTCCGCAAGGGGTGTTTCTGTCCATGGTTAGCTACCAGGACGTGTCGGGTTGGCTATATAACCGACAGATGATATCATCAGCCATAGGGCAGGCATACATCATTTGCATATGTTTGAATTGTGTGGGTTTGCCTATTTGTTTTGGATTTCTATATCATATATGCTATGTTACCTGATTACATGCTACTTGTTTTACTTGTACCTTATTTGTGTATTACTTGTCTGTATTGCTTGTGTTTGTACAACTGAGAGATCCCTCATGATGGTGTTGGTGGATGTTGGGGGCTGTTCTTGATGAGATGAATTAATAATGCGATTGCATAATGATGATGATTTTTGAATGAGATCATTTGAGCCCCCTGGGTAGACACAGTGATGTGATTTCACTAGCTCCAGGCGAGGGTATGATGTATTGATATAGAGTTGCTGAGGCAGAACAACTGGTAATGGTTTTGCTTATGATTCTGAGTCTGATTCGTGAAAGAATCAGCGAATTGGGAAACATGTGTAATATGAACTAGATTTAGTATCCCCTTACGTCAGATGCCTATTTATGGGTTAGTGAGAATCTAGGCTGGATATTTGGTGAAAAGGAGTTTAGGATGCTTAGTGAGTTTTTATTGCAGTGCATTGTATTTATTTGACACTTTTACCGTACTGGGAACCCATGGGCCCGGGGTTCTCATTCCGTATATATCTCTTGTTTTTCAGATACAGGTTCAGGTGCTCAGAAGTGAGCTGCGATTCGTCTGAGAGACGGCGAAGATATTTATTTTCTCTACTTTGTGTTTTGCTTAGAATCTCTCCACCTTTGTTCTGAAAAGATTATATTATGTATTGAACTCTTTTGGAACTTGCCTATAGAGGCTCTTATGTTTCCTTTGGGAGAGATTAGGATATATTGTTGTCAACTACTTTCATACTATACCCTAGCCGGCCTAAACTTCGCGGGTCGCGACTAGTGGCTATTTACTTATGTTATATATATCTATCTGTTATCTGTCTCTTAATCTCCTTTATGCCTTGTCCGTATATCGCTTTCGGCTTCATGTTTTAACTTTTCGTTGTCGAAACGTGAGTGATACGTCTTCGCGATTTTATTTCTACTCTTTTCAGGCTTCTCGATTAATACTCCTTTCGAAATTACCTATAGTTATATATTAAAAATCCACCTGAGAGTCGTACCACCGTAATATCATTGACTTATGACTCGAGCATAAGGATTTGAATATTAGGGTGTTACATTATGGTATCAGAGCAGTTCGTCCTCGTGAGCCTGAGGGATGGAGCTGCTTATGCTTCAATGCATACTCTGAGTCTGTGCCTGTGCTAGTTAGGGTATCTAACCGATACATCTAGCATGAAGTCCATGAGTGTACCTTTGGTACTTTGAAGCACTATACTACCGATATTGAGACTGATCAACTTGATATCGATTGTTTGGTGTGTATAGGAACCAGATGGCGCCTCGTGGACCCGGTCGGGGACGTGCGAGAGATCGTGCTAGTACACAGGAACCGGAAATCAACTCGAATAACCCGGTAAACCTTATGGCGGCGTTGGAGAATATGGCTGCTGCTATGCAAGCCACTGCGGAGGCTCTTGGGCAACAGATAAACAATAATGGAAATGGCAGAAGGGAAGCTCAGGGCCCGATGACACTGGCAACTTTCTTAAAGGTTAATCCACCTAAGTTCAAGTGAACCACCAATCCGACTGAAGCTGATACTTGGTTTCAGGCCATGGAGCGAGCACTGCAAGTGCAGTTGGTGCCTGAAGAGCAGCGTGTTGAATTTGCTACCTATCTGCTCACAGGGGAGGCATTGCATTGGTGGCAAGGGGCTCGACGTCTCCTACAATAGGGGAATGATCCTATCACTTGGGATGCCTTCCAGGTGGAATTCTATAAGAAGTACTTTCCAAATTCCGCCAGGACAGCCAAGGAATTGGAGTTACTACAGCTGAAGCAAGGTGCTATGTCCGTATCTGAGTATACAAACAAATTTGAGGAGCTATTTAGGTTTTCCCGCATGTGTTAGGGAGCTCCGGGAGACTTCGAGGAATGGAAATGCATTAAGTATGAAGGAGGGCTCCGGAGCGACATCTTGAGTTCAGTGGGACCAATGGAGATTCGAACTTTTTCAGAGTTGGTGAATAAGAGCAGAATTGCTGAAGAGTGTGTGAAAAGGAGGGTTACAGAGGAAGGAAGTCATAGAGAGCACAACCAAGGATTTGCACCAAGGGGTCGAGGGTTTAAGGAGAGGGGATACATACAACACTTTCCCCAAGGACGGAATAACTTTGCGACGAGTGTGGAGTCGCAAAGGAATGGTAAGGGAAAACGGGCAGCGGCTGCTTCTAATGTTCTGAGCTGTCAGAGGTGTGGAAGTCATCACCCGAATAGGCCTTGCCGATTGGGGTTAGGCGTATGTTACAAGTGCGGGTTACCAGGGCATGTATCAAGAAATTGCCAACAAGGAGAGAGTCAGGATGCGGGCCGATTGCGACAGTAAGATTGAGGTAATTATTATCATCAAGCTTAAAGGACAGTGCGTGATTTTATAATACCGCCTATACAGTAAAACTGGGAATGTCGAGCTTAATATTAGACTGAGAAGCAAATCGGATGGTCCGAGTAAGGATTTGCCTTAATACAAATGGATAAATGCTTGTGATGTAAATGATTTTCTGTTGAGAATGATGTGTTGTGTTTGTTATATAGTTGGTTAATTTTTGGATTTTTGGCGAAACGGATTGAACCCGTGACTTTTAGTTCCTTTGATTTAAATAGATAAGCAATGGTCCTAAATGATGGATTTGGAAACGTTGATTTGAAATGCCAGTCATGCTAAGTTGTGGTTGGATACTTGAGGAAATAAGTGGTGGAGCTAATACTTGACGACAAATCAAAGTGGCATAGTAGAAGCTTGCTAAAGCGTTAGCATACTAGGGTAATAATAAGGAAAAGTGGGATATGATTAAAAATGCTTTATGCTTTGAGTACTTAAAAGTTTAGTGAGCTTATACAGATACTGATTCTCGATAATTGGAATTAATTGCGGCGGTGAGCCTTAATGGTTCTGAAATGGATGAGGAAATTATCATTGATGCATAGTCGGATTTAGATGATGATTGAGTGCAAGTTGTTGTGTTTGAGAGATGAGTGCTATGATGATTGGTCATGGTGACCTTGGATTTTGATCAAGATTTGTAATGATCGGTTTCAGAGACATCGTTTGGAAACCTTTAAATTGCAATACTGATGCGGTATTGAGATTGGATTGAGGGAACCCGTGACGGGTGGTAAACTCCAATTTTTAGGGAGGTGCTGTTGAAAATTCTCCCAAGAATTGAAGGAGTGTTGGTTATATTTTTGAAAATGATTTTTGATCTGAGTAACTTCAACAAAAGAGGTGTGTCTCAAAAGCTTTTATAGATTATTAAAGGGAAGCGGATTCATAAGAGTTTGTCAGCTTGTTAGTACAAACTCATTGAATTTAAAAAACTAAGAAAGAATTGATTGATTATAGTGATGTGGGATGATGGCTATGATTAACGATGATAGCAATATTATTGATGAGATTTAAGAGGGTGTGAGTTGATGAGACGATAAAAGTAAAGAACGAATGACCGAGATCCTCAGAGATAGAGAAATCAGAGCGCGGCAACGGAAGCGCGCAGAGTAAAAGGACCTTGGAACTGTTATGCGTTGGATATAACGGCAGACTACGCTCGCGTACTCGTAGTGATGGATGGAATTTTCGAGGGCGAAAATTTCTGTTAGGGGGGTAGAATGTAATACCCGGTCTAACCGAAATTAATTAAATAATGAGTAAGTAGGAGCGAATATGGTTGGAAGATTTGGCAATTGGAATTTGATGATTTCAATATGATATTTGGATTCAGTGAATTTTTCCGAGTCGGAAGACATAGTTTTCTGCGTAAAAGTGCGCAGTGGAATTTTGACCGGCAGTACCAGCTGAGACCTGTCTGGTACTGCAACGGAGAAAGTTGATTATGAGTAAATAAGATTAAGAAATGAGGAATTATAATTAAGGGAAGTAGAAATATTTGAAGTGCGATTTAGAGCGCTAATGTTAAAGGTTTTGGTCCAAAATTGGGCCAACGGACAAAAATAAGTGAATTGGGCCTAAGTGGGCCCAAGACCCAACATATATAAACATTAGTTATGAGTATTTCAGCTCATTTTTACCCTAAAAGAGAGGTTGGGGCGCTGAAATAGTGAAGAGAGGAGAGAAGAGAGAAAACCTAACTCTCTTTGATCTTCAAATCACCATAACTTGAGCTACGGAGCTCCAATTGACGAGCCGTTTGCGGCCACGCGTCGCTCTTCTCATCCTCTACAATTCTATCTAAGTTTTGTGGTGAGTATTCCATTCATCTCTGGCCAGTTTTCGAAATTCCCCACTGTTACATGTTTTTGGGAAGTTAGTGTTGAAATCTAGTGATTTTGGGTGTTTAGGGATACTCCAACATGGATTCTAAGTGGGTTCTATCCCTACTTCATATGGGCTGAGGTAAGAAGTGCTCAAACCCTTGTGATTTATCATCTTTATGAGCCCTAGGTTGATGTATGTATGTGATATTGGTTATGTTAGTGTATTTGGTGATTTTGATGCACAATTGGGAGGTTGGTATTGCTTGTGGAGCTTTGGTGAGGCTTGGAGCTAAGGGTTGGTGGAGACTTCCATATAAGAGGCTCAATTGATTTGGCTACAAGAGGTACGGTTTAAGTTTCATTTAAGTACCGTGTGGTGTGATGAGAATTCCTAGGCTAGATGCCCTAGGATTAAGTTTGGATTGTGTAAATGGTTGATGCTAATATGCATAGTTGGTATGTAATGTGAATTGATGATTGGGTTGAGAATGGTGTGGCCTTGTATGCTTGGTGTATTGAAAATTTGATGTATTGGGTAATGAGTATTAATTTGTGGTTTATGCATTTAAATTGTGAAATTGGGCCGGAGGCCGTAAATTTTGGGCCGGAGGCCGGAAAGAGGTAAGGGAGGTAAGTTGATGTGTGCATTGTATGATGACACAAGTAATTGGATGAATTTCATATAATGAATATATGAATGATTGGGTTGGTTATTGAATAATGAGGTTTGAGGAGTTGATGTGTGAAAATCGGTAATTTTGGGTGAAATTGTATAGATGAAGTATGTTTGATTTTGGTTGATATATATTATGTGGTCATATATGTGAGTATGATTATTGATGCCTTGATGGTATGATAATGCATGAGAGATATGTATGTTGTGACATATGCTTGTGGAATGATTAAGGTTGATTTGGGGGTGAAACCACGTGATAGTGAGTATGATATTGGTTATGTATAATGATGGTTGATTGGAAATAGTATTGTTGGAAATTGGGATGAGGAAGGATGTATGACATGTTGATATGTTTGTAATTTATCCATTTGTTTGAAATGGGTAAAGATGGTTATATGGCGGTTTTGTGAATTGTGGTAAGGTGTTAATGTATGAGTTGAGGAGGCTTGATGTTGATTTTGGTATATTTTGATTGGTTTCAAAAAGGGTTGAAATTGGCATGTTTTGGTTGATTTTGAAAAGAGTTGAAAATGGCTTGTTTTGAAAATGGCACTTTGTGGTTTTATATGAAAACATGGTTTTTGGGCATACTTTGACGGGACATAACTTGGACTACGGATCTTTGTTTTGTGCTAAATCTATTTAGAAATGAAATTGGATCCGGGATGTCCACGCCGTTCGAAGAACGGGTGAAAAACGATTTAAAATGAGGAAGTTATGTCCGTCGGAAGATTGGGGGTTGAATCTGTAATTCTGCAGCTTTTAACTTAGAAATTTTTTTAGCAGAATGACCCTCCACGCGTAGGCGCACTTGGCGCGTACGCGTCGTTCTTCGAGAAGGCACCATCCACGCGAGCGCGTGGTGTGCGCGTGCGCGTCGATGCGCTGCACCCAATTCCCAGCCTTTTTTCCGAGAGTTGTGCCAGAGTTGTGCCAGTTCTGTGCCTGGGGCGCAAATGCACCCACGCGTACGCGTGGCTGACGCTTACGCGTCGTCTGGCTGTGTTTCAATCTGCGCGTCCGCGTGTATGACGCATACGCGTCGATGAGCTTTGTGGGCATCCACGCGTGCGCGTGGAATACGCGTACGCGTGGCCCTGCTTTCATGCCAAAGTTGATTTTTGAGTTCTAAAAGCCAAATCTCATACTTCTAAGCCTCCGATCTCACACCTTATGTATTAAATCATTATGATATGCTTAGTAATGAGAAAGGAACCAGGGGATGTGGTAACTTGCGAGTGAAGCAAGGGAAAAAGTTATGATCAATGGTGATCAACGATGATTATATGAGATATGGAGGATGACGGTAGGAGTACCGTGTATGCCATGAGCCGAAGGGCTATATCTATTGATAAATGGCTGGTTCTTGATTGAACCATGAGCCGGATGGCTGAGTTATTGCCGGGTCACGGCAAAGTGGTGCGCGAAATTGTGATCAATACTTTTCACAACTCTCATAATCCCCGGTCATGAACCCCAAAAACTTGGTGTTCACTACCATGGCATTACACAACTTCGCACAACTAACCAGCAAGTGCACTGGGTCGTCCAAGTAATAAACCTTACGCGAGTAAGGGTCGATCCCACGGAGATTGTTAGTATGAAGCAAGCTATGGTCATCTTGTAAATCTTAGTCAGGCAAACTCAAATGGATGTATGATGATGAACGAAATAAACATAAAGGTAAAGATAGAGATACTTATGTAATTCATTGGTAGGAACTTCAGATAAGCGCATGAAGATGCCTTCCCTTCCGTCTCTCTGCTTTCCTACTGTCTTCATCCAATCCTTCTTACTCCTTTCCATGGCAAGCTCATGTAGGGTTTCACCATTGTCAGTGGCTACCTCCCATCCTCTCAGTGATTACGTCGCCTATGCTCTGTCACAGCATGGATAATCATCTGTCGGTTCTCGGTCAGGCCGGAATAGAATCCATCGATTCTTTTGCGTCTGTCACTAATGCCCCGCCTGCTAGGAGTTTGAAGCACGTCACAGTCATTCAATCATTGAATCCTACTCAGAATACCACAGACAAGGTTAGACCTTCCGGATTCTCTTGAATGCCGCCATCAGTTCTAGCCTATACCACGAAGATTCCGGTTAAAGAATCCAAGAGATATTCACCCAGTCTAAGGTAGAACGGAGGTGGTTGTCAGTCACACGTTCATAGGTGAGAATGATGATGAGTGTCACGGAGCATCACATTCATCAAGTTGAAGAACAAGTGATATCTTAGAACAAGAACAAGCGGAATTGAATGGAAGAACAATAGTAATTGCATTAATACTCGAGGTACAGCAGAGCTCCACACCTTAATCTATGGTGTGTAGAAGCTCCACCGTTGAAAATACATAAGAACAAGGTCTAGGCATGGCCGAATGGCCAGCCTCCCAATGATCTAAGATAGCATAAAAATGAAGATAGCTACCAAAGTCTCTAAATACAATAGTAAAAGGTCCTCTTTATAGAGAACTAGTAGCCTAAGGTTTACAGAAATGAGTAAATGACATAAAAATCCACTTCCGGGCCCACTTGGTGTGTGCTTGGGCTGAGCAATGAAGCATTTTCGTGTAGAGACTCTTCTTGGAGTTAAACGCCAGCTTTAGTGCCAGTTTGGGCGTTTAACTCCCATTTGGGTGCCAGTTCCAGCGTTTAACGCTGGGATTTCTGAGGGTGACTTTGAACGCCGGTTTGGGCTATCAAATCTTGGGCAAAGTATGGACTATCATATATTTCTGGAAAGCCCAGGATGTCTACTTTCTAACGCCGTTGAGAGCGCGCCAATTGAGCTTCTGTAGCTCCAGAAAATCTACTTCGAGTGCAGGGAGGTCAGAATCCAACAGCATCTGCAGTCCTTTTTAGTCTCTGAATCAGATTTTTGCTCAGGTCCCTCAATTTCAGCCAGAAAATACCTGAAATCACAGAAAAACACACAAACTCATAGTAAAGTCCAGAAAAGTGAATTTTAACTAAAAACTAATAAAAATATACTAAAAACTAACTAAATCATACTAAAAACATACTAAAAACAATGCCAAAAAGCGTACAAATTATCCGCTCATCACAACACCAAACTTAAATTGTTGCTTGTCCTCAAGCAACTGAAAATCAAATGAGATAAAAAGAAGAGAATATGCAATGAATCCCAAAAAAATCTATGAAGATCAGTATTAATTAGATGAGCGGGGCTTTTAGCTTTTTGCCTCTGAATAGTTTTGGCATCTCACTCTATCCTTTGAAATTCAGAATGATTGGCTTCTTTAGGAACTCAGAATCCAGATAGTGTTATTGATTCTCTTAGTAAAGTATGATGATACTTGAACATAGCTACTTTTTGAGTCTTGGCTGTGGCCCAAAGCACTCTGTCTTCCAGTATTACCACCGGATACATACATGCCACAGACACATAATTGGGTGAACCTTTTCAGATTGTGACCCAGCTTTGTTAGAGTCCCCAATTAGAGTTGTCCAGGGTTCTTAAGCACACTCTTTTTGCCTTGGATCACCACTTTATTTCTTTCTTTTTCTTTCTTTTCTCTTTCTCCCTTTTTTTTCGTTTTCTTTTTTTTTTCTTGCTTCAAGAATCATTTTAATGATTTTTCAGATCCTCAGTAACATGTCTCCTTTTTCATCATTCTTTCAAGAGCCAACATTCATGAACCACAAATTCAAGATACATATGCACTGTTTAAGCATACATTCAGAAAACAAAAATATTGCCCCCACATCAAAATAATTAAACTGTTATAAAATTCAAAATTCATGCAATTCTTTCTTTTTCAATTAAGCACGTTTTTATTCAAGAAAGGTGATGGATTCATAGGACATTCATAACTTTAAGGCATAGACACTAAGACACTAATGATCACAAGACACAAACATAGATAAACATAAGCACTAAAATTCGAAAAAACAGAAGAATAAAGAACAAGGAAATCAAGGAACGGGTCCACCTTAGTGATGGCGGCTCTTTCTTCCTCTTGAAGATCCTATGGAGTGCTTGAGCTCCTCAATGTCTCTTCCTTGTCTTTGTTGCTCCTCTCTCATGATTCTTTGATCTTCTCTAATTTCATGGAGGATGATGGAGTGTTCTTGGTGCTCCACCCTTAGTTGTCCCATGTTGGAACTCAATTCTCCTAGGGAGGTGTTTAATTGCTCCCAATAGTTTTGTGGAGAAAAGTGCATCCCTTGAGGTATCTCAGGGATCTCATGATGAGTGGGGTCTCTTGTGTGCTCCATCTTCTTCTTAGTGATGAAGAGAAAGATGGGATTTGATAGGTGAAGGGTTTTTGGGGAAGAGGTGTTGAGGTGATTGGTGAATGGGTGAAGAAGAGAGAGAGAGTGGTAGGGTAGGTGGGGATCCTGTGGGGTCCACAGATCCTGAGGTGTCAAGGAAAAGTCATCCCTGCACCAAATGGCAAACAAAATCACGTTTTTAGCCATTTCTGGCGTTAAACGCCGGGCTGGTGCCCATTTCTGGCGTTTAACGCCAGCTTCTTGCCCCTTTCTGGCGTTTAACGCCAGTCTGGTGCCCCTTTCTGGCATTAAACGCCCAGAATGGTGCCAGACTGGGCGTTAAACGCCCAACAGCTAACCTCACTGGCGTTTAAACCCCAGTGGGTGCGTCCTCCAGGGTGTGCTGTTTTTCTTCCTGTTTTTCATTCTGTTTTTGCTTTTTTTTGTTACTTTTGTGACTTCTCATGATCATCAACCTACAAAAAAGATAAAATAACAAAAGAAAATAGATAATATATAACATTGGGTTGCCTCCCAACAAGTGCTTCTTTAATGTCAGTAGCTTGACAGAGGACTCTCATGGATCCTCACAGATGCTCAGAGCCATATTGGAACCTCCCAACACCAAACTTAGAGTTTGAATGTGGGGGTTCAACACCAAACTTAGAGTTTGGTTGTGGCCTCCCAACACCAAACTTAGAGTTTGACTGTGGGGGCTCTGTTTGGCTCTGTTTTGAGAGAAGCTCTTCATGCTTCCCCTCCATGATGACAGAGGGATATCCTTGGGTCTTAAGCACCATAGATTCTTCATTCACTTGAATGATCAACTCTCCTCTATCAACATCAATCACAGCTTTTGCTGTGGCTAGGAAGGGTCTACCAAGGATGATGGATTCATCCATGCACTTCCCATTTTCTAGGACTATGAAATCAGTAGGGATGTAATGGTCTTCAACTTTAACCAAAACATCCTCTACAAGTCCATGGGCTTGTTTTCTTGAGTTGTTTGCCATCTCTAGTGAGATTTTTGCAGCTTGCACCTCAGAGATCCCTAACTTCTCCATTACAGAGAGAGGCATGAGGTTTACACTCGACCCTAAGTCACACAAGGCCTTCTTGAAGGTCATGGTGCCTATGGTACAAGGTATTGAAAACTTTCCAGGGTCCTGTCTCTTTTGAGGCAGTTTCTGCCTAGACAAGTTATCCAGTTCTTTGATGAGCAAAGGGGATTCATCCTCCCAAGTCTCATTTCCAAATAACTTGTCATTCAGCTTCATGATTGCTGCAAGGTATTTAGCAACTTGCTTTTCAGTGACATACTCATCCTCTTCAGAGGAAGAATACTCATCAGAGCTCATGAATGGCAGAAGTAAGTCCAGTGGAATCTCTATGGTCTCAGTTTGAGCCTCAGATTCCCATGGTTCCTCATTGGGGAACTCATTGGAGGCCAGTGGATGTCCAGTGAGGCCTTCCTCAGTGGCGTTCAATGCCTCTTCTTCCTCCCAAAATTCGGCCATGTTGATGGCCTTGCACTCTCCTTTTGGATTTTCTTCTGTATTGCTTGGGAGAGTACTAGGAGGGAGTTCAGTAATTTTCTTGCTCAGCTGACCCACTTGTCCTTCCAAATTTCTGATGGAGGACCTTGTTTCAGTCATGAAACTTTGAGTGGTTTTGATTAGATCAGAGACCATGGTTGCTAAGTCAGAGGTATTCTGCTTAGAACTCTCTGTCTGTTGCTGAGAAGATGATGGGAAAGGCTTGTTATTGCTAAACCTGTTTCTTCCACCATTATTATTGTTGAAACCTTGTTGAGGTCTCTGGTGATCCTTCCATGAGAAATTTGGATGATTTCTCCATGAAGAATTATAGGTGTTTCCATAGGGTTCTCCCATGTAATTCACCTCTTCCATTGAAGGGTTCTCAGGATCATAAGCTTCTTCCTCAGATGAAGCTTCTTTAGTACTGCTTGGTGCATTTTGCGTTCCAGACAGACTTTGAGAAATCATATTGACTTGTTGGGTCAATATTTTGTTCTGAGCCAATATGGCATTCAGAGTGTCAATCTCAAGAACTCCTTTCTTCTGACTAGTCCCATTGTTCACAGGATTTCTTTCAGAAGTGTACATGAATTGGTTATTTGCAACCATTTCAATCAGCTCTTGAGCTTCTGTAGGCGTCTTCTTCAGATGAAGAGATCCTCCAGCAGAGCTATCCAAAGACATCTTGGACAGTTCAGAGAGACCATCATAGAAAATACCTATGATGCTCCATTCAGAAAGCATATCAGAAGGACACTTTCTGATTAATTGTTTGTATCTTTCCCAAGCTTCATAGAGGGATTCTCCTTCCTTCTGTCTGAAGGTTTGGACTTCCACTCTAAGCTTACTCAATTTTTGAGGTGGAAAGAACTTTGCCAAGAAGGCATTGACTAGCTTTTCCCAAGAGTTCAGGCTTTCTTTAGGTTGAGAGTCCAACCATGTTCTAGCTCTGTCTCTTACAGCAAAAGGGAATAGCATAAGTCTGTAGACCTCAGGGTCAACCCAATTAGTCTTGACAGTGTCACAGATTTGCAAGAATTCAGCTAAGAACTGATGAGGATCTTCCAATGGAAGACCATGGAACTTGCAATTCTGTTGCATTAGAGAAACTAATTGAGGCTTAAGCTCAAAGTTGTTTGCTCCAATGGCAGGGATAGAGATGCTTCTCCCATAAAAGTCGGGAGTAGGTGCAGTAAAGTCACCCAGCACCTTCCTTGCATTGTTGGCATTGTTGTTGTTTTCGGCAGCCATAGGTTCTTCTTCTTTGAAGATTTCTGTTAGGTCCTCTACAGAGAGTTGTGCTTTGGCTTCTCTTAGCTTTCTCTTCAAGGTCCTTTCAGGTTCAGGATCAGCCTCAACAAGAATGCTTTTGTCCTTGCTCCTGCTCATAAGAAAGAGAAGGGAACAAGAAAATGTGAAATCCTCTATGTCACAGTATAGAGATTCCTTTAGGTGTCAGAGGAAAAGAAAAATAGAAGACAGAAGTAGAAAATTCGAACTTATCAAAGAAGATGGAGTTTGAATTTTGCATTAAGGAATAGTGTTAGTCCATAAATAGAAGGATGTGGGAAGAAGAGAAGTAATTTTCGAAAATTAAGTAAAAGAATTTGAAAACATTTTTGAAAAACTTTAAGAATTTTCGAAAATGAAAGTGGGAAAGAAATCAAGTGATTTTTGAAAAAGATTTTGAAATTAGAAATCAAAAAGATTTGATTGAAAACTATTTTGAAAAAGATGTGGTTAAGGAGATATGATTAGTTTTAAAAAAGATGTGATTGAGAAGATATGATTTAAAAAACATTTTAAAAAGATTTGATTTTGAAAATCAATGACTTGGCTATCAAGAAAAGATATGATTCAGACATTAAACCTTTCTCAACAGAAAAGGCAACATACTTGAAATGTTGAATCAAATCATTAATTGATAGCAAGTATTTTTAAAAATAGAAAGAAATTGATTTTGAAAACATATGATTGAAAAGATATGATTTGAAAAAGATTTGATTTTGAAAAACTTTGAAAACTTGAAAAAAATTGCATTGAAAACAGAATCTTCCCTCTTGTGCCATCCTGGCGTTAAACGCCCAGAATGGTGCACATTCTGGCGTTTAACGCCCAAAACTATACCCTTTTTGGCGTTAAACGCCCAACCAGGTACCTTGGCTGGCGTTTAAACGCCAGTCTGTCCTTCTTCACTGGGCGTTTTGAACGCCCAGCTTTTTCTGTGCAATTCCTCTGCTGTATGTTCTGAATCTTCAATTCTCTGTATTATTGACTTGAGAAGACACAAATTAAAAATATTTTTGGATTTTTAATAATAAGGAAAAATCAAAATGCAAATAAAATCAAATAACAAAGCATGCAAGACACCAAACTTAGCAGTTTGTATACTATCGACACTAATGAGAATGCATGAGACACATAAACACTCAAGTCAAGAGAATTCAAAGATCAGAGTAAGAAATCATCAAGAATTATTTGAAGATCCTTAAGACACATAGACACATGAATGAATGCATGCAATTGACACCAAACTTAAAATGAAACACTAGACTCAAACAAGAAACATACAATATTTTTGGATTTTATAATTTTGTAATTTTTTTTTTGTGTGATTTTCGAAAATTAAGTGGAAAAAGATATCAAAATTCTTAATGAGAATTCCAGGAATCATGCAATGTTTAGTCTAAGACTCCGGTCCAGGAATTAGACATGGCTTCACAGCCAGCCAAGCTTTCAAAGAAAGCTTCGGTCCAAAACACTAGACATGGCCAATGGCCAGCCAAGCCTTAGCAGATCACTGCTCCAAAAGCAAGATTGATAGAAATCAACAAGCTCTTGTGATGATAAGTTGAAACCTCGGTCCAATGAAATTAGACATGGCCTCTCAGCCAGCCAGACTTCAACAAATCATCATGAAACTCTAGAATTCATCTTCAAGAATTCCGAAAAAAAATACCTAATCTAAGCAACAAGATGAACCGTCAGTTGTCCAAACTCAACAATCCCCGGCAACGGCGCCAAAAACTTGGTGCGCGAAATTGTGATCAATACTTTTCACAACTCTCATAATCCCCGGTCATGAACCCCAAAAACTTGGTGTTCACTACCATGGCATTACACAACTTCGCACAACTAACCAGCAAGTGCACTGGGTCGTCCAAGTAATAAACCTTACGCGAGTAAGGGTCGATCCCACAGAGATTGTTAGTATGAAGCAAGCTATGGTCATCTTGTAAATCTTAGTCAGGCAAACTCAAATGGATGTATGATGATGAACGAAATAAACATAAAGGTAAAGATAGAGATACTTATGTAATTCATTGGTAGGAACTTCAGATAAGCGCATGAAGATGCCTTCCCTTCCGTCTCTCTGCTTTCCTACTGTCTTCATCCAATCCTTCTTACTCCTTTCCATGGCAAGCTCATGTAGGGTTTCACCATTGTCAGTGGCTACCTCCCATCCTCTCAGTGATTACGTCGCCTATGCTCTGTCACAGCATGGATAATCATCTGTCGGTTCTCGGTCAGGCCGGAATAGAATCCATCGATTCTTTTGCGTCTGTCACTAATGCCCCGCCTGCTAGGAGTTTGAAGCACGTCACAGTCATTCAATCATTGAATCCTACTCAGAATACCACAGACAAGGTTAGACCTTCCGGATTCTCTTGAATGCCGCCATCAGTTCTAGCCTATACCACGAAGATTCCGGTTAAAGAATCCAAGAGATATTCACCCAGTCTAAGGTAGAACGGAGGTGGTTGTCAGTCACACGTTCATAGGTGAGAATGATGATGAGTGTCACGGATCATCACATTCATCAAGTTGAAGAACAAGTGATATCTTAGAACAAGAACAAGCGGAATTGAATGGAAGAACAATAGTAATTGCATTAATACTCGAGGTACAGCAGAGCTCCACACCTTAATCTATGGTGTGTAGAAGCTCCACCGTTGAAAATACATAAGAACAAGGTCTAGGCATGGCCAAATGGCCAGCCTCCCAATGATCTAAGATAGCATAAAAATGAAGATAGCTACCAAAGTCTCTAAATACAATAGTAAAAGGTCCTCTTTATAGAGAACTAGTAGCCTAAGGTTTACAGAAATGAGTAAATGACATAAAAATCCACTTCCGGGCCCACTTGGTGTGTGCTTGGGCTGAGCAATGAAGCATTTTCGTGTAGAGACTCTTCTTGGAGTTAAACGCCAGCTTTAGTGCCAGTTTGGGCGTTTAACTCCCATTTGGGTGCCAGTTCCAGCGTTTAACGCTGGGATTTCTAAGGGTGACTTTGAACGCCGGTTTGGGCCATCAAATCTTGGGCAAAGTATGGACTATCATATATTGCTGGAAAGCCCAGGATGTCTACTTTCCAACGCCGTTGAGAGCGCGCCAATTGGGCTTCTGTAGCTCCAGAAAACCCACTTCGAGTGCAGGGAGGTCAGAATCCAACAGCATCTGCAGTCCTTTTTAGTCTCTGAATCAGATTTTTGCTCAGGTCCCTCAATTTCAGCCAGAAAATACCTGAAATCACAGAAAAACACACAAACTCATAGTAAAGTCCAGAAAAGTGAATTTTAACTAAAAACTAATAAAAATATACTAAAAACTAACTAAATCATACTAAAAACATACTAAAAATAATGCCAAAAAGCGTACAAATTATCCGCTCATCACAAAGCCATTATTGATTATGGCTGAGTATAAATGCATATATGATTAATGAATGAATGTGTTGAATGGATAATAATGAGAAATGTTGAAATGTGATGCGTAACCCCGGGTAGTAGGCAGTGGCGTTGTCCACTTGCTCCGGGTATGAGACGGAAAAGGATGTTTATGATAAATGAGTTAATTATAGAGTTTTGAATGAATGTAATTCTGATACCTGGGTAGTAGTAAAGGTTGGGGTTCGTCCCACTTGCTCCAGGTTATTGTTTGAGATTTGAAAACAATGAGGATTGATAATTTGAATTGAGATTGAATGAATATATGCTTAAGATACCTGGGCAGTAGCAAGGGTTGTGGTTCGTCCCGCTTGCTCCGGGTTAATGCTTGAGATACCTGGGTAGTAGCAAGGGTTGTGGTTCGTCCCACTTGCTCCAGGTCAGAGATTGTGACGCCTGGGTAGTAGCGGTAGTAGTGGTGAATCCACTCGCTCCAGGTTGAGCTGTTAAACACCCGCCTGGGTAGTAGCCGCAGTAGTGGTTATTCCACTGGCTCTGGGCTGAGCGGGTAGTAGCAAGGGGGTTGTAGCTCAAACCTACTTGCTCCGCAAGGGGTGTTTCTGTCCATGGTTAGCTACCAGGACGTGTCGGGTTGGCTATATAACCGACAGATGATATCATTAGCCATAGGGCAGGCATACATCATTTGCATATGTTTGAATTGTGTGGGTTTGCCTATTTGTTTTGGATTTCTATATCATATATGCTATGTTACCTGATTACATGCTACTTGTTTTACTTGTACCTTATTTGTGTATTACTTGTCTGTATTGCTTGTGTTTGTACAACTGAGAGATCCCTCATGATGGTGTTGGTGGATGTTGGGGGCTGTTCTTGATGAGATGAATTAATAATGCGATTGCATAATGATGATGATTTTTGAATGAGATCATTTGAGCCCCCTGGGTAGACGCAGTGATGTGATTTCACTAGCTCCAGGCGAGGGTATGATGTATTGATATAGAGTTGCTGAGGCAGAACAACTGGTAATGGTTTTGCTTATGATTCTGAGTCTGATTCGTGAAAGAATCAGCGAATTGGGAAACATGTGTAATATGAACTAGATTTAGTATCCCCTTACGTCAGATGCCTATTTATGGGTTAGTGAGAATCTAGGCTGGATATTTGGTGAAAAGGAGTTTAGGATGCTTAGTGAGTTTTTATTGCAGTGCATTGTATTTATTTGACACTTTTACCGTACTGGGAACCCATGGGCCCGGGGTTCTCATTCCGTATATATCTCTTGTTTTTCAGATACAGGTTCAGGTGCTCAGAAGTGAGCTGCGATTCGTCTGAGAGACGGCGAAGATATTTATTTTCTCTACTTTGTGTTTTCCTTAGAATCTCTCCACCTTTGTTCTGAAAAGATTATATTATGTATTGAACTCTTTTGGAACTTGCCTATAGAGGCTCTTATGTTTCCTTTGGGAGAGATTAGGATATATTGTTGTCAACTACTTTCATACTATACCCTAGCCGGCCTAAACTTCGCGGGTCGCGACTAGTGGCTATTTACTTATGTTATATATATCTATCTGTTATCTGTCTCTTAATCTCCTTTATGCCTTGTCCGTATATCGCTTTCGGCTTCACGTTTTAACTTTTCATTGTCGAAACGTGAGTGATACGTCTTCGCGATTTTATTTCTACTCTTTTCAGGCTTCTCGATTAATACTCCTTTCGAAATTACCTATAGTTATATATTAAAAATCCACCTGAGAGTCGTACCACCGTAATATCATTGACTTATGACTCGAGCATAAGGATTTGAATATTAGGGTGTTACAGTTTTAATTGCAATAAACCTGGTCACTCTTCTTCCTAATGCTTTATTGACAAAAGAAGAGTGGAAAACAAAACATACAAGGTTGTTTGTAATTTTAATGCACTTGGAGAATCAAGAAGGATTAACTTCAAAGGATCCAAATTAGTTTGGATACCTAAGGTCACTTAAAAGATTTGTGCAGTTTTACTTAGCATCCAAGAAGAAGAAAGACATCTGATACTTGAATAGGGGATGCTCTAGGCACATGACCAAAAATTTCAATTTCTTCATCAAGCTTGATAAATACAATGGAAGCTTTGTGACTTTCGGTGACAATGGTAAATGAAAAATTGTGGTCGTAGGTAAGGTTGGTAAGAATTTTTCAACTTTCATTATTGTTGTATTTTAAGTTGATGGGTTGAAACACAATCTTCTAGGCATTAGCCAATTGTGTGATTTATGTTGTTTGGTTATTTTCAAGAAATTGGAATGCTTGGTTATGTGTGAAAAATTTGGTAAAATTTTGTTTGAAGTTAAAAGATGCAAGAATGTGTATGGACTAACCCTAGAGGAACTAAAAGAACAAAATGTAGCTTGTTTTACTTCTATGGAATCTGAGAAATGGTTATGGCATAAGAAACTAGGACATGCAAGCATGTTTCATGTTTCTAAACTTATGAAAAAGAATTTAGTTAGAGGTCTTCTTAAAATAAAATTTGACAAAGACATCACTTGTGATGCATGTCAATTGGGTAAACAAACTAAAAATTCTTTCAAACCCAAGGATGACATCTCAACCAAAAGAACATTGAAAATGCTACATATTGATATTTTTAGTCCTACAAAGTCTCAAAGGCTTTATGTTAAACACTATAGCCTAGTGGTTTTTGATGACTATACTTAGTTTGGATGGATTCTTTTCTTGGCTCATAAAAATGATTCTTTCGTTGCATTTTCAACTCTATGCTAAAAGATTTAAAATGAAAAAGATTTGAAAATTGTTTCCATAAAAAGTGATCATGAAAAAGAGTTTGAAAATCAAGATTTTGAAGAATTTTATGATGAATTTGATATTTTGCATAATTTTTCATGTCCTAGAATACCTTAACAAAACAGGATTGCTGAAAGGAGAAATAGAGTCCTTCAAGAAATGACTAGTGCTCTGTTTGTGAAAATGAAATTCCAAAATTCTTTTGGACTGAAGCTATATTTTGAACCAAAATCATCATTTAAAAAAAGGTTTTAAATAAAATACCATATGAGCTTTGGAAAGGAGTACCACCCAATCTTAAGTACTTTCATACTTTTGGATGCAAATATTTTGTGTTAAACACTAAAGATAATCTTGAAAATTTTGATCCAAAATCTTATGAATGTGTCTTTGTTAGATATTCAACCACTAGTGAAGCTTATAGAGTTTATATCAATGAATATAGAATAATTGAGAAGTCCATACATGTCACCTTTTGTGATTCTAACTCCATTTCAAGTGTTGTTGAGAAAATTGATGCAGGAATATGAGATTGCACAAAATTCAGATATAACTCAAAGCAAAAAACAAATCTGAACTTACAATAGAATATGCTACTCACGATTCTACAGACCAAAATCCAGGAGACGGTTCTGTTTTGTCTCCTCTTGATACAGAGATTTGTGAAAGTCTCAATGGAACTGATCTTGTTCATACTCGACCTGAAATCATCTCACTAAAGCCAAGAGAATGGAAGTTCTTGATGAACTATCCATATGAATTCTATATTGGAGATCCCTCTCATGGAATTACCACAAGATTCTCAAGTAGAAAGAGAGCTGAACCTCATAACCTCGCTCTTTCATCACAAGTGGAACCCCAAAATGTGAAGAAAATACTCGAAGATCCCCCTTGGATAAAGGCAATGGAGCAAGAGCTGGTCCAATTTGAGAAAAATGAGGTTTGGACTCTGGTGCCTTATCCGAATGGTAAGAAGATTTTGCTGAAGATCGTGTGAATAGAAGCAGCACTTCAGGAATTTATTACTTTCTTAGACAATTCTTGAATGTGTGGTCAAGAAAAAAGTAAGCTACTGTTGCTCTATCAACGGCTGAAGTCGAGTATATCTCAACTTCCTCATGTTCTCAATTGACTTGGTTTAAAACACAACTTGTATATTACAAATTGCAAGTCAATAGTTTTTCTATGTTTTGTGACAACTTGAGTGCAATAAATTTTTTAAAAAATTCTGTTTTACACTCAAGAACAAAGCACATTGAAGTAAGATTTCATTCCATAAAAGAACATGTGCAAAAGGGAATAATTGACATACAATTTGTGAAATCTGATGATCAATTGGTTGATATTTTCCAAAACCTCTATGTGAAGATATATTATGTAAATTGAGAACTACTCTAGAGATTGTTGATTGCTGAGTTTTTGAATTAAATATGCTTAAAGATTTTTTTGGTTGTTTTTGTATCTCAGGTTACATGGAGACAAAACTGGACAAATGATCACTCCCTCTAGGTTCCATGAAGTTCAGACTATGTGTTGATAATTTTAAATGAATTTGAATTTGAACTAAATCCTTGATGGTCAAATGTGTTTCCTTAAAATCACCACCAACCCCAAGAGAAAGTTGTTTTATTCTATGAAGTGGGTCTCATTGCTTGTTTTGATCACATACACCAAAAGGGGAGTATTTGCCTTCATCTTTTTTTTAGTCAAATCAGTTTCAAATTTTTTTGAATTTTTATTTGATTTGTCATTTCAAAACTGCTTGTATTGTTTTTTTTTTAATTCAAAATTGCTTGAATCTCATTTTATTAAATTGGTTTGTGTCTTTAAAGGATTTTTGAACATTTAAAGCAGTTATTATGATAACTTCTCATCTTCTCCACTACTCCCATTTTTCCTTACATATAGAAAATTTTTAACTTGCATTTTTGAGTATTTTAGTGTCGATTTGAGTAATGAAACCCAAAACAAAATTTTATATTGTAAAAGTAGTGGTGATATAAAGAAATCTAAGAAAAATGGCACAAAGGTAGCCAAGGACACGATTTTAAAAGAAGAGGAAGATCCTCTTACAACCGAGGATGAGGGATTTGACGTCTAGCCCTGTTTGATGTTGTTGTTTTCTTATAATATGTATTTTGATAATACCTTTTACAACTTCTGTTAACACAAACACTATTACCTGTTTTGTACTTGTGGTTTGGATATTTAACTATTTTGTTGTGCAGATTTACTATCCTTGATAACAACAGGGGGAGTAAGTAGTGTGTGAAAATAATTTAAAACAATTGAACTTATGATGCTTGAGACTAGTTACAAATTTTTTTAGCTACTCCATGATTATGCATATTGCTCTGATTGTGAATATTGCTTATACTTATTATAGCTTTTGTTTTGTTTTGGTATCTAAGTTTTTGATTAAAGCTGCTCCATGATGTTGCTGCTGAAAAACTATTTTTAAAACATTGGTTTATCATTAGTTTTTGTTCTATTTATAGATCTTAGTTGTTGAATTCTGTTGGGTGACTGTAACTTAATATTTACACTTTTACCTGTTGTGTGTTGAACTGTTTCTCCATGCTGGTGTTCCTCCTTGATGACAAAAGGGTGAGAAAGATAAAAAGAAATTGAAACAATTTAAGTTTCAAATGATTAGTTTAGCACTCAGTTTGGGTAGTACTACGTTTTAAGCACTGCCGTATTTTAATGCTCTATTTTAAGCACTTACTTAGTTTAAGCACTATCTTAGTCCTGATTGCTTTGCTAATATTTTTTGCTCCAAATGCCTTCTATTTTAGATCTAAATATGGAGCTGATTGGCTGAAATTTATTTGAATGATCTGTTTTGAAATTTATGTTGTTCTTGGATCAGTTTTCCTTTTTGTGGCTTTATAAAAGTTTATCTTGCTCTGATTAAAGGATTCTAATATTTCTTGAAAACTTTCAACATGATCAGTTACTACATGGAACACATTATTTCCGTGCATATAGATATTATTTCTGTGTGTTAATCAGGTTTATCAAAGCACACATTAAGAGGGAGCATAGTGAAAGGGGGAGCTGTCCCTGAAACACTCAAGGGAAAGTTTCTCTCCTAATTCTTTCAATTCATTTTAATAATGTTTGTCATCAAGGGGGAGATTGTTGAGTTTGGAAACAAATATTAAAAATGATGATCAAACATTATTAAAATGTTAGTTAAATATTTATTAAAATATTACCAATTATTTGTTTGATGAATTTGGTTTAGTGTGCAGGTAAGCAAATTAATTGTGGCCCATTTAAAGCTAGCCCATCTTGAACTCTAAACAAGTTTAGTCTCATACCAAATGAATCTGAAACTGGTGGCTAAAGAAAGAAAAAACAAAAAGGGCCAAATAAATGGAATTAAGCCCAATCAGTCAAATAACCCAAGAACCAAGTATAATGGATTAAAGAAAGAAACCAAAGGCCACAAGCTCCATACGGTGATCATAAAAAGCATTCACTTTCTCTCATGCATTGGTAACTGAAACTTGGAATTCAATTTGATTTCATTTCATTGAAAGCTTCCACTGAAAGCTTTTCCTTTCTTCTTTCTCCTCTCTCTTGCTTCAGTCACAATCACTCATTCAAAGAAAAAGAAAGAAGAAAAAAATGGAGGGCATAGAAAAAAGGTCTATGAAGAAAGGCAAAAAGATTTTTTGCCAAATCAAAGCAAGGGTAAAAGCTTTAGTCAAGAAGCAAATCTATCTTGGTCAAAGCACAAAACAAAAATTTATTTCCTGTTTAGTGCTTCAACGAGGAACAAAGAAGAAAGCTTCAAGTTCTCTTGCATGGAAGAAGTAACAATGGAGAACGTTAAGCCATCTTGGAGCCAAAGCAAGAACACACAGCTCAGATTCAAGATGAATAAAGAAAAAGGTTGAAAGAGAAGACTAAAGGTATGGTTGCATGTCACTGCTTCTACCCTCTCTCTCCTCTGTGAACGCCGCTGCTGCATCTGTGTATTGGGAGAAGAGAACCAACATGTGTTGAAGAAGGTTTCAAGCCCTAGAAGCTTCACTCCTCTATAATAGGGGTGAACGGCCAAAGATTGAAGCAAGGAGTGAGAGCACACATTTGGATTCCTATAGCTCTTTGAGTTGTTTATTCTTCTCCTTCATGGCTATCATTGAATATTTCTTTCTCAGTTTATTCTGTCTGTATTTCATTGGTAAAAGGCAAAATGTGAGGTTTTGTAAGAAAAAGCTAATGAGTGAAAAAAGGTAGAGAGTTAAAGAAAAAGTAATAGTTATCTAAGAAATTTTTTGTATGTATTTATGTTTTGTTGTCATGATTCTGAGGGATTCTCTTGCAAGTTGGGTTAGCACTTTGCTGTTGAAAGCTAGGGTGAGTCCTAGTCAAGTTTAAGGTGGGATAGAATCTGGACTTGTTCCCTTGCAAGTTAGGTTAGCACTTGGCTGTTGAAAGCTAGATTGAGGTCTAGTCAAATTCAGATTGGGTTTAGAATCTGGATTTGTCCCAAATAGGATTGAGTAGATCTTAGGAAAAGAATTGGTGTTTGTAATCTATTAAAGATAGTGAATTCCGTCACTATTGTGATGGAGACTGGATGTAGGCTACATTGCATCTAGTAGCTGAACCAGGATACATCTGGGTGCCATTTCTTCTTCCCTTCTACTTTTCTGTTTCTGTTACTCGAGACAAAAATGAAAATGTCTCTCAAATGACCACGAGACAAAAGTGAAAATATCTCCTAAGTTCCTTCGAGAAAGAAAAAGTAATATTCAGTAGAAAAAGTAGCAAAGATTCAACCCCCTTCTCTTAGCCACTGATAACCATCAAGATGTTTTAAAGAGAACTTAAAAGTTAAAGTAAACAAACAAGTCAAAAAAGGTAAAAAAAACACTTGGGCACTAAAAGAGTTGATGCAGTTGTGATGGATTGTGCAAAAGAGGAGTTTTAGAATATGTTGTATTGTAATTGAAATTCAATTTTTAAAGAAACCAACCTGCCATTTACACACAAATATCAAACAAGCAAAATCAATGCAACCAAGTAGCAATTGACAAGCCAAATTCAAGTCAATGCCCTACAACCAAATTTTCAGCAACTTGTCAACAAGACAAGTAGTCTTTTAACATCAATTCACACAAATTCAGCATATTCAACACAAAATCAGCAGCAACATGCATTTATTTAGTCAATTTTCAATACTTGCAATAACATTACAGAGTTAAAAACCTATTCTAATCCTATCTTAAAAACCTAAATCCACTAAAATTAAAAAATTGAAATCTAACTAAAATTAAACTAATAAAACAAACTGACCAAAACAGAATTTGAAGAAGAAAAAGAAACAAAGTTTAATGAAAACCTAGAATGCAGAACAAGGAGAGAACAGAGAAGAGGTGAAGGAGTTTCAGTGGCACTATGATGTTGTCAGAGCTAGAGATAGCGTAGGGTGGTCGCCAGAATGCTGGGAAACTTGCCTGAAATGAGGAAACAAGTTGAAGCTTTGGTTCTATTTCAGTGAAACAGAGGGCAAGCTGGAGGAAGCGATTGGTTGAGAGGGATGAAGGAGAGGAGGGCAGCATTGGTGTTGGGTGCGCCGATCGTGAAAAGAGGAAAAGGAGAGGTAGTGGCAGACGCTGGGTTGCGAAAGAGAGAGAAGGAAAAAAAGGGCTAGTGTCGGTGAGAAGAAGAAGAAGAATGAAGAAGGAGAAGAGATGGAAGAGAGGGTGGTGGACGACGATGGTGGAGTGGCCGGCAGTGGTGGGTGGATGGCGATGGTAGAAGGAGCTTGGTGATGATGGTGGCTATGAAGGGGAAAGGCTTGCGCGAGAGAGAAAGAAGGGAGGAAAAGGAGGAAAGAGAGGCTAGGGTTTCTTTCAAACCCACGTTAAAAAGGAGTTCATGGGCACGCACAAACCAATGCCCACACACGAATTAGGGGCCACATTACTTGTGGTGCACGCGCATGTAACGATGCGCACACACAAGATGCAATTTATTTAAACTTAAAACAAAACTTTTTAGCCTACATATTTACATTATAAAAATCAATTAACTCCGAATTAAAAGGATTTTTAACATCTAAAAACTATTTCAACTATTCAAACATGTAATTCATAATAAAAATCTATCAAATTATGCCAATAATAAAGAGAAATATGTACGAGAATAATAAAAAGAGATGAGTTTACGAATATTTTACCATGATGGGGTGTTTTCTTCCTAGCACTTTTATTTATTGTCTTTAACTTAGATGATTGACATAGCTCTTGTCATGGTGGCTTGTACTTGAATTCACATTGAATCTCCACCAATACTTAAACTTCAAAGGTTTTCTCATATACCAACTCATGTGAATCAAATAATGAAGAGTTGTTAACCAAGCAACAAGTTCCTGAAATTGTTAATTGGTGCGGATTTTTGTATCCACAAACTAACCGGCAAGTGCATCAGGTTGTACCAAGTAATACCTCAGGTGAGTGAGGGTCGATCCCACGAAGATTGATGGGTTAAGCAACAATGGTCGAATGACTCAATTAGTCAGGCAAGCAAAAAGTTGTGTTTTGTTATTTGTAAAATGCATTAAACAGTAAATTCAGAGATTTGGAAAGCAAACAATAAAAGTGGTATGAAATATATGAGAGAAAATAGTTAAGGCTTTGGAGTTATTTATTTTTCCGGATTAAGTTTTCTTGCTAACTATTTTAATCATGTAAGATTCATTTCATGGCAAACTGAAATTGACTAAACCCTAATGTCTTAGTGATTTAGTCTCCTTTAACCCAAATCAACCGCCAATGTCTTGGTCACTTAATGTAGATTAGAGGGTTAAGTTCAATTATAGTTTATGAGCACAGAAAACCTAATTACCCAAAGCTAAGAGGATTATATGTCATGTATCCCGATTAGTTTAGTAATTTAGGAGGAATTTACTTTCAAAATGTTATTCAGTGAGATAACTCTGTCGAGAATCACAAGAACACATATAGAATAAGGGTTATACTGTCATTCTACCTAGATTTATAAGATGAAGAACGAAAGCAATCTTTGAAACTGAATCAATACATTAATTAAAATAGAAAATCAATAGTCTTAATCCATAGAAATAAACAAAGCTCCTAACCTTAACCGAGGAGGTTTAATGGCTCATGACTTACAGAGAAAATAAGAGTTTCTAAAAAGTGAAACGTGCGGAAGAGAGAAACTCCTTCTAAGGGCTTAATCTTTCCCTTTTATATCTAACCTAATTTGATTTGAAACTAAAATAAAATAATAAATTCTAAACCTAAAAGATTTTATTTGTAAATAAAAATTATACAATTAAAAGATAAAACAATAATTAAATGCTAAATCCAGCTAAAGATGCACCTTTAAATAAGGTTTGTAAGACCCCAAATTTTTAAAAATTAAACAAATAATTGTTTATGAGTCACTATATTTGTTGAGATTTTGTTTTTCAGAAAATATTTTACTAAAAATAATTAAATAAAATTTTATGATTATTAAAATTTAATTTAATTATAATTTATTTTATTAATTTAAATTATTTATAAAAACTATTTTGATAGACAAATTTAAATTAATTTTTATAATTGTTATTATTATTATTATTATTATTATTATGATTATTATTATGGCCGAAGCCTCTAAGGAACAAAAGAAAAGAAAATGAAACTTATTCATGCATATACATATATTTAAACATGCCACATTTCCTATATATATATATATATATACCTAATCATGACTATCACGAATGTGATTCTCTCTTCCTCTTGACCGAATCACTCTTGGAAAGAAAAAAAAAGAAAAGGGAAGAACCGAGAGAGAAAGGAAACGTGAGAAATTATGGAACTTCCGAATTTCTGATTTCGATTTTTTTGAGATTCGTAATTCTAATAAAAAATTAAATTTTGTAAAAATGTTTATATTTTTTTTATACGTTGGCTTTATTTTTATTCGGTGAAAGTTGACGGTGACGTAGCTTCTTTTTCTTTAAAGTTCGGCCAATTGGAGTTCTAAGAAGTATAAATAATTTTTGACGTTTTCTTCTTTAGCAGTTCAATCAAAAAGCTTTTTCAAAGTTTTCGTTATTTTGATTTTATACGGAGACAAAGTTTTGATAATTTTAAAATAATTAAATGTGAATTTGATAAGTGAATGTTGATTTGATTAATTATTATTTGAGTTTGAATGAGTTTAGGTTGAATTATTATTGAATTATTATTGTTTGCTTGATATTTTGATTCGGTTATGTATGAACAACAACTTGAAATGTCTTTTATTATTTTGGGAATAAAAATAGATTTTCAAAAGATTTTAAGAATTATATTAGCTAATTTTGAATTACTAAAGAAATGAATATTTTGAGTTTTATCGAGAAAAGTATTATTTTTGAATTTGATTTATCAAGAAAAATAATTTAATAAAAGGTAAATGGATTTGAATTATTTTTAAAGAGAGATTTTGATGTTTGGAAATTACTTGGGTAGTACGCAAGGTGTAACGATCCATACTTTTTAAAATATAAATATAAATAAGTTATAATTTATTTTATAAATTAGAGTTCCCTATTTTTAAAAATTATTTTATTATAAGTAATTGAATTAATTTTATAATTGTTTGAATTCAATCAAATTTATATTCTTATATATATTTTTTTATAATAAAATATTTTTTATAATTAAAATTATAATTCTAATCATTTATAAGTAAGAAAAATTATATGTATATTTTAATTTTAGTAAATGATATTTTTAATTTAAAAATAGAGTTTAATTAATAATATTATTATCGAATTTAATATCTGCCGATATGAATAAATATCGGTACTTTTTAGTAAATTTAATTTTACTAATGTTTTACCATATATCTTTTATCGTTATGTTATTAATTTTATTTATATTATTATTTATATTTTAATATATCTAATTTTTATACTTATTCATGTAAGATATTTATAACTTAAATCGCTAACTCAGTAATTTATAATCGTGACACATGCCCCTTCTTATCATTGTAACACCTCATGTTTCACTTCATTTAATTCATTTGGAAGCCAAAGAAACCAAAGAAATTGGCCGAAGCCTTTAAGAAACAAAGAAAGGAATGAAAGAAATGAAACGTGGCTTAATTATATATGTATACATATATACTCATGACACATAATAATGCTTTAACCACCACAAAATTTTCATTCATTAACATCATCTTTAATAATCTTCCTTTTCTTTTTATTTCACCACCGAATTGAGTTTGAAAGAAAAGAAAGAGACCGAGAGTGCTCTTATAAGAACCGTGACCGTGAAGCTTTCGGCTTCGATTTCTTATGATGTATAATTCTAATAAAAAATTTAAACCAATAAAAATGTTTATATTTTTTTATATATTGACATTATTTTTATTCGATAGAAGTTGACGGTGATATAGTTCTTTTTTTTCTTGAGTTCGACTAATTAAAATTTTAAGAAGTACAGACGAGTTCTAATATTTTCTTCTTTAGCCGTTCAATCAAAATTTTTTTACGAAATTTTTGTTATTATAATTTTTGTACGGAAGTAGAATTTAGTAATTTTGTAATAATTAAATGTGAATTTGATAAGTGAATGTTGGTTTAATTGATTGTTGTTGAGTTTAATTGAACTTTATGTTAAATTTAGTTGAATTATTGTTATTTTTAAAATTATGGTTTGACCTCAGTGAATTTAACCTAGAACCAAACTGTTTTGAGTGATTTTTAGGATTGTTTTATGTAAAAATATTAAAAAATATTAATGAATTTTGATAATTGAGAGATTAAATGAAAAGTGATGAAAAATCGGTAATAATAAGGTTTAAAAACAGACTTAAAACTTAAGCTGAAAACTTGAAGAACTTTAGAAATGGGTTCAATCTTTTGGTAAAGTTTTAATCAAGGAAATAAAATTTATATTTGAAATTAAAGTATTAATTTAATAAAAATTTGAAGTTAGTTTTGAAGTTAGTTTTGTAATTATATGTGTTTTGGGATATTCTGGATAATAAATAAAGTACGGGAGTAAAATAGACTATTTTATAAATGTTCAGGGTTATTTTTATAAATATTGAGATAAGTGAGGTTTTAAATATAATTTTATTAAAATATTGGGTTAAAAATAAAATATTTAAAAGTTTGAAATTTAAAACATAGATAATAAGAATTTAGAAATAAAAGCTTTACGAAACTAAGTTTTTAAGAAAAGATATAAATATTATTTCTTTATCATTTAAATTATTCTATTTTTATTATTGTTAATATTTTATTATGAATATTATTTAGTAGAGATATTATTAATAATATTATAAGTCAGAGAAGAGCAAATAGAGTGATCTTAAAAGTTTTAGAGGACGCAGACTTAATTAAAGTACTTTATAATTCTTTTTCATTAGACATTTAAGGAAAGGCGAGGGAAGAATGTGAAGTTGAGTTATGATAAGGAATTAAAAGATTAAAGAAAAGAAAAAGAAAAAAAAGAGGAAAGAAGAATATTAAAGAAACATTTGCCACAGGAGAGTAGAGAGTAAAAAATAAAAGAATCTAAAGAAATTCCTGCCATAGGAAGGCAGAGCACAAAAAAGAAAAGAAAGAAAGAACCAAAGAAAAGGAGATAAGTAGAAATATTGTTTGGCACTGAGAACAAGTTGAGATGATTGTGTACCTGCTGAAGATGAGCAGAGATATGGTGGTGAGTCCACTGAGATTTACTTTCCAGAGATACATCGGCCAAACCAAGGGATGGTCGCACCTGTAAGACAGAGGTTGCTTACAGAGGTTATCGATACATACATTGGCTAGAGAGCCTCACCTGTAAGACCGAGGTTGCTTACAGAGATTATGTTTGCATACATCATCTCAAGAGAGTCACACCTGTAAGACAGAGGTTGCTTACAGAAATTATGACACTAGAAGCCAAACTCAGACAAAGATTGCTGAGTTACATCGGGAGCGGGTCGAAACCGACAGATGAACTCATTACTTTCACTAGGGATAGACATGCATCATACTTGTTTGCGCGTATTTGTTTGTGAGTGTATTTTCTGTGATTGTGGGTGTGCTAAATGATTGTTTAAATTATGTATTCTTTAATTGTTGAATTAGATGGTACCTTGTTGATTGTTATTGCTAACCAAGTATATATAAAATGAACTTAACTTCTAGCCCGATCCTACTAAGAACTCCCCAATTCTTACCTGGTGCACGAATTTGTAATTCGCACAACTAACCAGCAAGTGCACTGGGTCGTCCAAGTAATACCTTACGTGAGTAAGGGTCGATCCCACGGAGATTATTGGTTTGAAGCAATTAATGTTTATTTTATTAATCTTAGTCAGGAGGCCACTAAGGTTATTTGGATTTAATTGTAAGAAGTCAAAGTATTTAAAATTGTAAGAAAAATAAGAGAGAATCAAATTGTTACTTGTTGTGCAGTAATGGGAAATATGTTGGAGTTTTGGAGATGCTTTGTCCTCTGACTTCAACTCTTCCTTGAAATCCTTCAACACACGCAAGGCTCCTTCCATGGCAAGCTCTATGTAGGGTGTCACCGTTGTCAGTGGCTACTTCCCATCCTCTCAGTGAAAACGTTCCTATGCTCTGTCACAGCACGGCTAATCATCTGTCGGTTCTCAATCAGGTTGGAGTAGAATCCATTGATTCTTTTGCGTCTGTCACTAACGCCCAGCCTTCAGGAGTTTGAAGCTCATCACAGTCATTCAATCCCAGAATCCTACTCGGAATACCACAGACAAGGTTTAGACTTTCCGGATTCTCATGAATGCCGCCATCAATCCGGCTTATACCACGAAGATTCTGATTAAAGAATCTAAGAGATATTCATTCAATCTGATGTAGAATGGAGGTGGTTGTCAGACACACGTTCATGGATTGAGGAAGGTGATGAGTGTCACGGATCATCACCTTCTCCATAATTAAGCGCAAATGAACATCTTAGATAAGAACAAGCGTGTTTGAATGGAGAACAAAGGAATTGTTTAAATCATCGAGACGCTGCAGAGCTCCTCACCCCCAACAATGGAGTTTAGAGACTCATGCCGTCACAAAGTATGTAATTCAGATCTGAAAAATGTCATAAGGTGCAAGATAAGTTTCTAAAAGTTGTTTAAATAGTAAACTAGTAACTTAGGTTTACAGAAAATGAGTAAACTAAGATAATTGGTGCAGAAATCCACTTCTGGGGCCCACTTGGTGTGTGCTGGGGCTGAGACTAAAGCTATCCACGAGTTGAGGCCTTTCTTGGAGTTGAACTCCAGGTTATGACGTGTTTTGGGCGTTCAACTCCGGATCATGACGTTTTTCTGGCGTTTAACTCCAGACAGCAGCATGTACTTGGCGTTCAATGCCAAGTTACGTCGTCTATCCTCGCACAAAGTATGAACTATTATATATTTCTGGAAAGCCCTGGATGTCTACTTTCCAACGCCGTTGAGATCGCGCCAATTGGACTCCTGTAGCTCCAGAAAATCCATTTTGAGTGCAGGGAGGTCAGGATCCAACAGCATCAGCAGTCCTTTTTCAGCCTAACTCAGATTTTTGCTCAGCTCCCTCAATTTCAGCCAGAAAAATACCTGAAATCACAGAAAAACACACAAGCTCATAGTAAAGTCCAGAAATATGATTTTTGTCTAAAAACTAATATTATTCTACTAAAAACTAATTAAAAACATGCTAAAATCTACATGAAATTACCCCCAAAAAGCGTATAAAATATCCGCTCATCACAACACCAAACTTAAACTGTTGCTTGTCCTCAAGCAACTAGATGAATAAAATAGGTTTTAATAGAAATTAAGAAGTAATAATATTTTAGAGTTTTAAATGAAGCTCAGATTCTTATTAGATGAGCGGGGCTTGTAGCTTTTTGTTTCTGAACAGTTTTGGCATCTCCCTGTATCTTTTAAATTTCAGAATGATTGGTATCCTTAGGAACTCAGAATTCAGATAGTATTATTGACTCTCCTAGTGTAGTATGTTGATTCTTGAACACAGTTATTTTATGAGTCTTGGCCGTGGCCCTAAGCACTTTGTTTTCCAGTATTACCACCAGATACATAAATGCCACAGACACATGACTAGGTGAACCTTTTCAGATTGTGACTTAGCTTTGCTAAAGTCCCTAGTCAGAGGTATCCAGAGCTCTTAAGCACACTCTGTTTGCCTTGGATCACGACTTTAACCACTCAGTCTCAAGTTTGTAACTTGGACCTGCATGCCACAAGCACATGGTTAGGGACAGCTTGGTTTAGCCGCTTAGGCCTGGATTTAATTTCCTTGGGCCCTCCTATCCATTGATGCTCAAAGCCTTGGATCCTTTTTACCCTTGCCTAGGGCTCATGGCTTTTTCTATTGCTCCCCTTTTTTTTTTTGACTGCTTTTTCTTGTTTCAAGAATCAATTTCATGATTTTTCAGATCATCAATAATATTTTTCGTGTTCCTCATTCTTTCAGGAGCCAATATTCATCAAATTCAAAGTACAAATTATGCACTGTTCAAGCATTCATTCAGAGAACAAAAAGTATTGCCACCACATATAATTAATTATAACTTTTATTATTGAGAACTCGAAAAATATAGATTACTTCTTTATTCTAAAAAAACTACTACTTTATTTATGCCTGATGATGATGAGAAAGATAAATTATAGCTTAATTGGAAATAAAATCAAAATAGACATACTAATTACTACTAAATATCTCCTAAGGTGAATTTCTATAATAATACTATCACTAAGCTAAAGCAGAAAAATTGGAACTCAGCAACCTGTTGTTTTGAGGAGTAGATGTTCCTCTAATCTGTGGGGTGCTGTTCAAGGATTAATTTTTGGCACTTCAGCTCCCTTAGATCACGCCCTTGCTCTTCCTGTTCCTTGAGCAGTTTGCAAAGCATGCTACTTTGATTATTCTGTTCTTCCTTTATTTGGTCCATAGCTTCTTGTAATTTGGAAATAGAAGCCTCAAGATGTTCCCAATATTCGAATTGGGGCAGTTCTGGGAGGGCTTCTTGTGCTCTCCTCTTGGTTGAATCATCTTGTTGCTGTTGTCTGACCATTGATATTCCAGTAATGGGCTTTTCAATTAGGATATATTCAGTTATTCCCATCTTTACTCCAGCATCTTTGCAAAGCATAGAAATTAGGCTTGGATAGGCCAATCTGGCGTCCTTAGAATTCCTGTTTGCTATTTTGTATAGCTCACATGAGATCAGCTGATGGACTTTCACTTCTTTTCCCAACATGATGCAGTGAATCATTACTGCTCTTTTAATAGTGACTTCAGAACGGTTGCTGGTGGGCAATATGGAACTCCCTATGAAGTCTAGCCAACCTCTGGCTACTGGTTTTAGATCTTCCCTTTTGAGTTGAACTGGGATGCCAGTCGTGCTGGTGGTCCACTTGGCTCCAGGGATGCATATATCCTCCAGAACTTTGTCCAGCCCTTTATTGACCCTCATCATTCTCCTATTAAAGGAGTCTGGGTCATCTTTCAGTTGGGGAAGCTTAAATATCTCCCTGATCTTGTCAGAATTGGTATGAATGATCTTTCCTCTGACTACAGTCCGATAGTCAAAGAGAGCAGCTCCAATTATTCTTTGCCTTTCTGTCTGCCCTAGATTAGCATAAAATTCCTGAACCATGTTCCTTCCCACTTTCGTTTCAGGATTGGCCAGAATTTCCCAATTCCTGTTTCGAATTTGCTCTTGGATCTCCGGATATTCATCTTCTTTCAGATCAAATCTGACTTCCGGGATCACTGATCTGTGACTCATTATCTTGTAGTAATGGTCTGAATGTTCTTTAGTTAAGAACTTACCTTGATTCCAAAGTGGCTTTGGAGTGTTTTCTTTCTTGCCTCTTGGGTTGGGTTGTTTTCCTTTAGGAGCCATGATCTTTAGTGGGTATGTTTTTGTGATCACGGATAAAACACACCAAACTTAGAGCTTTGCTTGTCCTCAAGCAAAAGAGAAGAAAGAAGAGGGATAGAAGGAGAGCAAGTGTTGGATGAGGATGAGGAGGGGGCGCCGAACTCAAAAATAGGGAGGGGGTGGATAATTTTCGAAAATAGAAAGAGATAAGATAGAAAATATGATTTATAAAAGATAGATATGATAAGAAAAAGATATAGTTTAAAAAGAGAAAGATATGAATGATAATTTAAAAGATAAATCTGAAATTTTTAATTTTGAAAAAGATTTTAAAAAGATAATTGAGTTTTGAAAACAAACTTAAAAGAGTTGGATTGGATTGGAAAACCATTTGTTTTTTTTTTGGATTAAGATATATTTAAACTTTTTGAAACATGGAATTTTAGAAATCAGGGTTTTTAGAAAACTAACTTGATATGATGGATGACAATTTGGAACATGTTTATGTAAGAAATCATGAGTTGAAACATAAAAATTTAGAAAAATTAGGATTAAAAACGAATTTTTACCTCCTCCCACCATCCTGGCGTTAAACGCCCAAACGATGCATGTTTTGGGCGTTTAACGCCCAATTGTTGCTTCTCCTGGGCGTTCAACGCCCAGCTGATGCTTCTTTTTGGCGTTGAATGCCAGGAAGTCCTTTGTCACTGGGCGTTTTTCTGAACGCCCAGGATGCTAGCAGACTGGCGTTAAACGCCCAGAAGGTGCTTCTTTCTGGCGTTTAACGCCCAGAAGATGCTCCTTTCTGGCGTTTAACGCCCAGATGGCTACCCTTACTGGCGTTAAACGCCCAGTGGGTGCTTCTTTTGGGCGTTCAACGCCCAAAGTGTTTCTTACTGGCTTTCTCACGCCAGTGAGCTTCCAAATTTCCCTGTAACTCTGTGACTTCAACCAATTGCTATTTCACCTTTGAAGATACTTGGACTCATACCTGTAAAAAAAGAAAATTTATTTAATTAGTAAATAAACTTTGTAAATGGCTGGGTTGCCTCCCAGCAAGCGCTTCTTTATTGTCTTTAGCTGGACTACCACTGAGCTCTAATCAAGTCTCAGTTTTGAGCATTCTTGCTCGAAGTTGCTTTCAAGATAATGTTTAACTCTCTGTCCATTAACAATGAACTTTTTGTTAGATTCATTATCCTGAAGCTCTACGTATCCATATGGTGACACACTTGTAATTACATATGGACCTCTCCACCGGGATTTTAATTTCCCAGGGAATAATTTGAGCCTAGAATTGAATAGCAGAACTTTCTGCCCTGGCTCAAAGACTCTGGATGACAATTTCTTATCATGCCACCTTTTTGCTTTCTCCTTGTAAATTTTTGCATTCTCGAAAGCATTGAGTCTAAATTCCTCTAGCTCATTTAACTGGAGCAATCGTTTTTCTCCAGCTAACTTGGCATCAAGGTTTAGGAATCTGGTTGCCCAGTAGGCCTTGTGTTCCAGTTCCACTGGCAAGTGACATGCCTTTCCATACACAAGCTGGAATGGAGAGGTCCCTATAGGGGTCTTAAATGCTGTTCTGTATGCCCACAGAGCATCATCCAAGCTTCTTGCCCAATCCTTTCTACGGTTAATTACAGTCCGTTCCAGGATTCTTTTGAGTTCTCTATTTGAGACTTCAGCTTGCCCATTAGTTTGTGGGTGATATGGAGTAGCTATCCTGTGGCTAACTCCATAACGTACTAGAGCAGAGTACAGCTGTTTATTGCAGAAATGAGTGCCCCCATCACTAATTAATACTCTAGGGATACCAAATCTGCTGAAAATATGTTTTTGGATGAATTTTAACACTGTTTTAGTGTCATTAGTGGGTGTTGCAATAGCCTCCACCCATTTGGATACATAATCCACTACCACCAGAATATAAGTGTTTGAGTATGATGGTGGGAAAGGTCCCATGAAGTCAATGCCCCATACATCAAACAACTCAATCTCCAATATCCCTTGTTGAGGCATGGCGTAACTGTGAGGTAGGTTGCCTGATCTTTGGCAACTGTCACAATTAAGCACAAATGCTCGGGAATCTTTATAGAGAGTAGGCCAGTAGAAGCCACTTTGGAGGACTCTTGTGGCTGTTTGCGCACTTCCAAAATGTCCTCCATACTGTGATCCATGGCAGTGCCATAAAATCTTTTGTGCTTCTTCCTTAGGCACACATCTACGGATTACTCCGTCTGCACATCTCTTGAAGAGATATGGTTCATCCCAAAGATAGTACTTTGCATCTGTGATTAATTTCTTTGATTGAACCCTACTATGCTCTTTGGGTATGAATCTCACTGCCTTGTAGTTTGCAATGTCTGCAAACCACGGCACTTCCTGGATGGCAAAGAGTTGCTCATCCGGAAAGGTTTCAGAGATCTCAGTGAGAGGGAGGGACGCCCCTTCTACTGGTTCTATTCGGGACAGGTGGTCTGCTACTTGATTCTCTGTCCCTTTTCTGTCTCTTATTTCTATATCAAACTCTTGCAGAAGCAATACCCATCTTATAAGTCTGGGCTTTGAATCCTGCTTTGTGAGTAGATATTTAAGAGCAGCATGATCAGTATACACAATCACTTTTGATCCTACTAAATAGGATCTGAATTTGTCAATGGCATAAACCACTGCAAGTAGCTCTTTTTCTGTGGTTGTGTAATTCTTCTGTGCGTCATTTAAAACACGGCTGGCATAGTAAATGATGTGCAGGAGCTTGTCATGCCTTTGTCCCAACACTGCACCAATGGCATGGTCACTGGCATCACACATCAATTCAAATGGTAATGTCCAGTCTGGTGCAGAGATGATTGGTGCTGTAACCAATTTAGCTTTCAGAGTCTCAAATGCCTGCAGACACTCTTTATCAAAGATAAATGGCGTGTCAGCAGCTAGCAGGTTGCTCAGAGGTTTGGTAATTTTTGAAAAATCCTTTATAAACCTCCTATAGAATCCTGCATGCCCCAGAAAGCTTCTGATTGCCTTAACATTAGCAGGTGGTGGCAATTTTTCAATTACTTCTACCTTAGCTTGGTCCACCTCTATTCCCTTGTTCGAAATTTTGTGCCCAAGGACAATTCCTTCCGTCACCATAAAGTGACATTTTTCCCAGTTTAAAACCAGGTTAGTCTCTTGGCATCTTTTCAGAACAAGTGCTAAATGGTTAAGGCAGGAGCTGAATGAGTCTCCAAATACTGAAAAGTCATCCATGAAGACTTCCAAGAATTTTTCCACCATATCAGAGAAGATTGAGAGCATGCACCTCTGAAAGGTTGCAGGTGCATTGCACAGGCCAAATGGCATCCTTCTGTATGCAAATACTCCAGATGGGCATGTGAATGCCGTTTTCTCCTGATCCTGGGGATCTACTGCAATTTGATTATAACCTGAATATCCATCCAGGAAGCAGTAGTATTCATGACCTGCTAATCTTTCTAGCATCTGGTCTATGAATGGTAAAGGAAAATGATCCTTTCTGGTGGCTATATTGAGCCTTCTATAATCAATGCACATACGCCACCCTGTAACTGTCCTTGTAGGAACCAGTTCATTTTTTTCATTATGAACCACTGTCATGCCTCCTTTCTTAGGGACAACTTGAACAGGGCTCACCCAGGGGCTGTCAGAAATAGGATAAATAATCCCAGCCTCTAGTAATTTAGTGACCTCTTTCTGCACCACTTCTTTCATAGCTGGATTCAGCCGCCTTTGTGGTTGAACCACTGGCTTGGCGTCATCCTCCAGCAAGATCTTGTGCATGCATCTGGCTGGGCTAATGCCCTTAAGATCACTAATGGACCACCCAAGAGCTGTCTTGTGTGTCCTTAGCACTTGAATTAGTGCTTCCTCTTCCTGTGGCTCTAAGGTAGAGCTTATAATTACAGGAAAGGTATCACCTTCTCCCAGAAATGCATATTTCAGGGATGGTGGTAATGGTTTGAGTTCGGGTTTTGGAGGTTTCTCCTCTTCTTGAGGAATTTTCAGAGGTTCTATTATCTTCTCTGATTCCTCCAAATCAGGCTGAACACCTTTAAAGATGTCCTCTAGCTCTGATTCGAGACTCTCAGCCATATTGACCTCTCTTACCAGAGAGTCAATAATATCAACACTCATGCAGTCATTTGGGGTGTCTGGATGTTGCATGGCTTTGACAACATTCAACTTAAACTCCTCCTCATTGACTCTCAAGGTTACTTCCCCTTTTTGGACATCAATGAGGGTTCGGCCAGTGGCTAGGAAAGGTCTTCCTAGAATGAGAGTTGCACTCTTGTGCTCCTCCATTTCCAGCACCACAAAGTCAGTAGGAAAGGCGAATGGCCCAACCTTGACAATCATGTCTTCAATCACTCCTGATGGGTATTTAATGGAGCCATCAGCAAGTTGAAGACACATCCTGGTTGGTTTGATTTCTTCAGCTAAGCCAAGCTTTCTGATAGTGGATGCAGGTATTAGGTTGATACTTGCCCCAAGATCACATAAAGCTTGCTTGGCACAAGTACCCTCTAATGTGCATGGTATCATGAAGCTCCCAGGATCTTTAAGCTTCTCAGGTAAGCTTTTCAGAATGACTGCACTGCATTCTTCAGTGAGGTAAACTTTTTCAGTTTCCCTCCAATCCTTCTTATGACTTAAGATCTCTTTCATGAACTTAGCATAAGAAGGTATTTGCTCAAGTGCTTCTGCAAACGGAATCTTTATTTCAAGAGTCCTGAGATAGTCTGCAAAGCGGGCAAATTGCTTATCCTGTTCCGCTTGGCGGAGTTTTTGAGGATAAGGCATTTTGGCTTTGTATTCCTCAACCTTAGTTGCTGCAGGTTTATTACCTACAGAAGTGGGTTGGGAAGCCTTTTTAGAAGGGTTGTTATCAGCACTTGTATGTGACTGATCACCCACTGGCAATTGAATGCCAGGGGTGGAAGCTGGAGTGGCGTTAGACGCCACTTCCTTAATTGTTACTGGCGTTTGAACGCCAGAACCATGTTCCCTTTGGGCGTTCAACGTCGGATTCATGCTTGTTTCTGGCGTTGAACGCCAGAAATGAGCATGGTCTGGGCGTTCAGCGCCAGCATCATTCCTCTCTGGGCTCTGATTGTCCTCAGAGGGATTTTGAGTAGCCATCTGTTCATTTCTTGACTTCCTGCTGCTTTGAAGTGAGGTATTTAATGTCTTCCCACTTCTTAATTGAACTGCTTGGCATTCTTCTGCTATTTATTTTGACAGTTGCTTTTCTGTCTGCTTTAATTGCACTTCCATATTCCTGTTAGCCATTCTTGTTTCCTGTAATATTTCCTTGAATTCGGCTAGCTGCTGAGTTAGAAAGTCTAATTGCTTATTAATTTCATTAGCCTGATCCACCGGACTGAGTTCTGCAGTTACTGTTTTAGCTTCTTCTTTCATGGAAGATTCACTGCTTAGGTACAGATGTTGATTTCTGGCAACTGTATCAATAAGCTCTTGAGCTTCTTCAATTGTTTTTCTCATATGTATAGATCCACCAGCTGAGTGGTCTAGAGAAATCTGAGCTTTTTCTGTAAGCCCATAGTAGAAGATGTCCAATTGCACCCATTCTGAAAACATTTCAGAGGGGCATTTTCTTAGCATCTGTCTGTATCTCTCCCAGGCATCATAAAGGGATTCATTATCTCCTTGTTTGAAGCCTTGGATGCTTAGCCTTAGCTGTGTCATCCGTTTTGGAGGGAAATAGTGATTCAGGAATTTTTCTGACAGCTGTTTCCATGTTTTTATGCTGTTCTTAGGCTGGTTATTTAACCACATCTTAGCTTGATCTTTTACAGCAAATGGAAACAGTAATAATCTGTAGACATCCTGATCTACTTCCTTATCATGTACTGTATCAGCAATTTGCAGAAATTGTGCCAGAAACTCTGTAGGTTCTTCATGTGGAAGACCAGAATACTGGCAGTTTTGCTGCACCATGATAATGAGCTGAGGATTCAGCTCAAAGCTACTAACTCCAATGGAGGGTATACAGATACTACTCCCATATGAAGCAGTAGTGGGGTTAGCATATGACCCCAGAGTCCTTTTGGACTGTTCATTCCTACTTGCTTCCATGATGGATTACAAGAGATAATTTATATGTTGATTTTATTTATTTTATAAAAGTGGAATAAATAAAAACAAAATATATAAAAAGAATTTAAAAATATTTTTTTGAAAATTTTTCAAAAAATTTTGAAATTGAAATCTGAAATTTATATAAAAATTTCGAAAATGTAGTTTTAAAATTAGTTAGAAAAGATATTTTTTTTTTGAATTTTATGATGAAAGAGAAAAACACACAAAAGGCACAAGACTTAAAATTTTTAGATCTAATGCTCCTTATTTTCGAAAATTTTTGGAGGGAAAACACCAAGGAACACCAAACTTAAAAATTTTAAGATCAAAACACAAGAAAAACTCAAGAACACCTTGAAGATTCACAAGAACACCACGAACAAAAGGAAGAACACCAAACTTAAAATTTTTTAGAAAACTTTAATAAAATTTTCGAAAATTATAAAGAGATTAACAAGAAAACACCAAACTTAAAGTTTGGCACAAGATTAAATCCAAGAAAAATTATTTTTAAAAAAGGTTCCAAAGGGGATAACCAATTATCAAGAATAACTTAAAAATCAAGGAAGAACCAAGAACACTAACACGAGATTTTTAAAGAAGATATAAAATATGCAATTAACACCAAACTTAGAATAAGACACTAAACTCACGAAAGATTAACAGTTAATTAAGAAAAATAATATTTTTGAAAAGAAATTTTTGAAAAGAAACTATCCTATCAGAATTTAATGACTCTATAAAAATAAATTATTCCTGATCTAAGAAATAAAATATGCCTTCAATTGTTCAAACTCAATAATCCCCGGCAACGGCGCCAAAAACTTGGTGCACGAATTTGTAATTCGCACAACTAACCAGCAAGTGCACTGGGTCGTCCAAATAATACCTTACGTGAGTAAGGGTCGATCCCACGGAGATTATTGGTTTGAAGCAATCAATGTTTATTTTATTAATCTTAGTCAGGAGGCCACTAAGGTTATTTGGATTTAATTGTAAGAAGTCAAAGTATTTAAAATTGTAAGAAAAATAAGAGAGAATCAAATTGTTACTTGTTGTGCAGTAATGGGAAATATGTTGGAGTTTTGGAGATGCTTTGTCCTCTGACTTCAACTCTTCCTTGAAATCCTTCAACACACGCAAGGCTCCTTCCATGGCAAGCTCTATGTAGGGTGTCACCGTTGTCAGTGGCTACTTCCCATCCTCTCAGTGAAAACGTTCCTATGCTCTGTCACAGCACGGCTAATCATCTGTCGGTTCTCAATCAGGTTGGAGTAGAATCCATTGATTCTTTTGCGTCTGTCACTAACGCCCAGCCTTCAGGAGTTTGAAGCTCATCACAGTCATTCAATCCCAGAATCCTACTCGGAATACCACAGACAAGGTTTAGACTTTCCGGATTCTCATGAATGCCGCCATCAATCCGGCTTATACCACGAAGATTCTGATTAAAGAATCTAAGAGATATTCATTCAATCTGATGTAGAACGGAGGTGGTTGTCAGACACACGTTCATGGATTGAGGAAGGTGATGAGTGTCACGGATCATCACCTTCTCCATAATTAAGCGCAAATGAACATCTTAGATAAGAACAAGCGTGTTTGAATGGAGAACAAAGGAATTGTATTAAATCATCGAGACGCTGCAGAGCTCCTCACCCCCAACAATGGAGTTTAGAGACTCATGCCGTCACAAAGTATGTAATTCAGATCTGAAAAATGTCATAAGGTGCAAGATAAGTTTCTAAAAGTTGTTTAAATAGTAAACTAGTAACCTAGGTTTACAGAAAATGAGTAAACTAAGATAATTGGTGCAGAAATCCACTTTTGGGGCCCACTTGGTGTGTGCTGGGGCTGAGACTAAAGCTATCCATGAGTTGAGGCCTTTCTTGGAGTTGAACTCCAGGTTATGACGTGTTTTGGGCGTTCAACTCCGGATCATGACGTTTTTTTGGCGTTTAACTCCAGACAGCAGCATGTACTTGGCGTTCAACGCCAAGTTACGTTGTCTATCCTCGCGCAAAGTATGGACTATTATATATTTCTGGAAAGCCCTGGATGTCTACTTTCCAACGCCGTTGAGAGCGCGCCAAATGGACTCCTGTAGCTCCAGAAAATCTATTTCGAGTGCAGGGAGGTCAGGATCCAACAGCATCAGCAGTCCTTTTTCAGCCTAAGTCAGATTTTTGCTCAGCTCCCTCAATTTCAGCCAGAAAAATACCTGAAATCACAGAAAAACACACAAGCTCATAGTAAAGTCCAGAAATATGATTTTTGCCTAAAAACTAATATTATTCTACTAAAAACTAATTAAAAACATGCTAAAATCTACATGAAATTACCCCCAAAAAGCGTATAAAATATCCGCTCATCATTACCCCCTATTTCCACCCCCCCCTTTCAGCTACTGGAGACGGATGGTCAACTTAGAGCTCTTTGTGACATTAAGAGTAAGGGGAAGATGGCCAGTGGTAAGAATTGTCCTGCAAAGTTCATTATGGTTGGAAGCTTTAAGTTTAAACGCAAAGGTTGGTGTAAAGCTCAACTGAATGGGTCTAGGAAGCTGTTTGGTCGCTGCAGTGAGAATTCAGATCACCGTTCACCCGGCTAGAAAAATGCAGATCGAGACAAAAACGGGTGTAAAAGTAAGGTTTGGGATCCTAGAATCTGTTCTGACATTTGTCACCCCGGGAGCCTAAGAATCTGTTTGAAGCTTCTTAAGGGCTTTACATGCTTAGTTTGGGACCCCGGAGGTTACTGGAGATACAAACATTGGTGGAGATTTCTGGATGAGTTCAAACACAAGCCACCATAACAGGGAGCTCACCAAATGTCCAACTTAAGGACTTTAACTAAAAGTGCTAGGTGGGAGACAACCCACCATGGTATGATCGTTCCTTTTTCAATTTTAATTTTATTTAGTTTTGTCTATTTTTGAGTTTTATTTTATTTTATTGAACTTGGAATCATGCATAGCATTCACATTAAGCATTGTATTCTGCATACTGCATTCTACATTTTACATAAAAAAAGGAAAAACATGCACGCGACGCGGCAGTGTCGCTGACGCGTCCGCGTCACTAGTGCGTTGGGAGGAAAAGATTTGAACAGAGAGTCACGCGAGAGCGTGGCTGGAGGCGTGCCCGTGGCATAAATCGTCCCACGTGACCGCGTCGCTGATGCGTCCACGTCGAGTGGGAACACTGGCCTCCCACGCGACCGCGTCACTCACGCGGCCGCGTGCCTTGGAATTCGACGTAGAAAAGGTGCACGACCGTTGTGCTAGAGTGGTGTTGGATTGGTGCTAAACGCACAATTCTTCCCACGCGGCCGCGTGACCGACGCGACCGCGTCATATCCTCATAATAGCACTCATGCGACCGCGTGCCCCATGCGATCGCGTCACCCAATATTTGGCAATTAATGATTTTGAACAGAGAGTTGTGCGAGCACGAGGCTACCCTCGCACCAATGGCATAAAACGGGTCACGCGATCGCGTGATCGACGCGACCGCGTCAATCTGTATAAGTGCAAGTCACGCGACCGCGTGCCCCACGCGTCCGCGTCGCTTGCGCCGCACAGCTTATCCTAGTTTTCCAAATATCTTATCTTTTCTTCCCCAATCCTAATTTTTCCTCCCTCCTTTCTTACTTACTTCTTCTTCCCTTCTTTCCCTTCTCATTCTTCTTATCTTTCATTTCCTTTTACTTAATTGCATACTTTCATTTTGCATTATTTTCATTGGTGTTGGAATTTTATTTGGGTCATTGTTTTTCTATATTTTTGTGGATTATTTGACAATTATATATTACTTTTTAAAGGGTTGCTTGCATGTTCAATTTAATACTTTCAAATAGCTTATTCACCATGCATGCTATGTGTTTGTGAAAACGCCCGTATGACATTGTGCACTATTTTTCAGAGTTCTTTTAATCTATTACTATAAATGCTTGCTTTTCACAAAACCCTTTTTATATTTTATTAATTAAATATAATTGTTATTACAAACATGATTGTTAGTTTGAAAGACTTGGTAATCTAACTTGGACATTGAATGCTTGATCTATGCTACTCATGCCTTTGCCAGCATGCCAATAAACATCTTGCATTTAACTGTCATCACATGCACTTACTATATTTTCATTAATGACTTTTCACATGTAGTCATGACCATGTGTTAACATCATTTTTTTTTACTGTGCATTGATTACCACCTTCCCGCTCTCTTCCTTGCTGGATCCCCTAGCTTTACTTGTTACTTTCCTTTTTCCCCTTTCAGGATGGCCACCAAGAAGGGTAAAGAGAGAAAGCTACTCCCAAACCACCAGCAAGGAAAGGAACACAAGAAAGCACTAACTGAGGAACTACAACCCCCATCCACCTGCACATCTCAGCATGCACCGAGGACGGTGCAATCTTTAAGTGTGGGGAGGTCGATACCGATCTCCACGGGTTAGTTAGTCCCTTCTCAACACCAATTTTTGTTTTTCATGGCTGCATTTGCATGTTTGATTGCATGTTTACTTTTTTGTGCATATTTTACCACTTGGTTAAAGTAATATTTTCTTTTTCAAGAAATTTTTATAATATTTCACTAATTTGAATAAAACTTTTTGAAAAACTTGTTTGAAGAAATCTTATTTTGGAACATAGTTTAGAGCTCGAACACACAAAACCAGTGAGATTTTGAGCCTATTTGATTGGTTGCATTTTATCAACCAATATTTCATTTTTGGTGTGTGTTTTTCTCTCTAAAATTGTGATTTTTGTCTTGCTTAATTCTATATTTTCATTGTTTGATGTATGCATGCACTGATATGATTGAGGCCTTTGTTTCACTAAGCTTACATACCCATATGGCCTTACCCTTTCATTATCCTTTGCAAACCAATTTGAGCCTAATATACCCATTTGTTCTTTACTTTAGCTCATTACTAACTCTAAGCGAAAAACAATAATGTCCTTAATTTGAATCCTTGGTTAGCTTAGACTAGTAAAAGTGCTCATGATTTAAGTGTGGGAAAGTTGGGTTTGAAATTATTTGGTTTGAATAATTGGGTGTTGTATATTTTAGTGAAAATGTGCAAAATAATAGTTGAGCACATATTATTGCATTCAATACTTTAATCATATGCATTGAAAAAAATTAAAAAAAAAAAAGAGAAAAAGAAAAAGAAAAGAGCAATTAATAAAAGGGGACAAAATGCCCCAAAGTAAGTGTTGGTATTAATGCATATGTACTAAACTCAATGTTAGGATGCATGAACATGTGGAAAGCACAGTTAATGGGAAGTTAGATTTTGCATTTTAATTAAATGGATTGTCTTAAGTTAGGTGGAAAGTTTATGTTAATTAAGGATTCAAATTTTAGTCCACTTGACCAAATACGATCCTACCTTGACCCTAACCCCATTACAACCCTTAAAAGACCTCTTGATTTGTGTATTGGTGCATTAAATTTTTGTTGATTGTTAGATGAAGAGCAAGCTAGAGAAAGTAAGATTAGTAGAGAATTGAGAGAATTGACCCTAGACACTTGAGAGTTAGAGTGATATACACTACCAAGTAAGGGTTTAGCGCTTAATTTTATGTTCCCTGCTTTTATGAGCTATCTTCTTCTTGCAAGTTATTTGTATTGTATTTTGTGATTTGAATTAGTGAAATCCAATCACATTTATTCTTGAAAGATTTATTTACTTTTTCACCAAGTAGGTAGAAACATTTTTGCATTTAGTTGCATTCATAGGTTGCATCTCATACATTCTATCATTCCTCTTCATCTCTTTATAGTTTCTCTTGAACTTAGCATGAGGACATGCTATTGTATCAGTATGGGGAGGTTGATAAACCACTATTTTATGGTTTATCTTATGCTCAATTGAGTGGTTTTTATCAACTCTTTACTCACTTATTCATACAATTCGCATGTTTTACATTTTCCTTCCTGATTTTGTGCTATAATTGAAAATATGCTTCTTTGATCTTATATTTGCTTATTATTAATCCTCTCTTATTACCATTAGATGCTTTGTTATGTGTGTTAAGTGTTTTCAGATATTATAGGGCAGGAATGGCTTGGAGGATGGAAAGGAAGCATGCAAAAGTGGAAGGAATACAAGAAGTTGAAGAAGTTGTTAAGTTGTCCAGTCTGACCTCTTCGCACTCAAACGGCTATAACTTTAGCTACAGAGGTCCAAATGATGTGGTTCCAATTACGTTGGAAAGCTGACGTCCGGGGCTTCGATTTGATATATAATATGCCATAGTTGCTCTGACGCTAGGCGACGCGAATGCGTGATTCACGCGGACGCACTGCATCTGCGAACTTTAATCCGCGCGGCCGCGTGGGCGACGCCTCCGCGTCACTTGGCCGCGACCTGTACGGACCAGAAAGCGCTGAAAGTGACTTCTGGGCTATTTCTGACCCAGTTTTCGGCTTAGAGAACACAGATTAGAGGCTATAAAGTGGGGGAATGCATCCATTCATAATCATGCTCTCATAATTCACTTTTTATTATTTTAGATGTAGTATTTAGAGAGAGAGAGGTTCTCTCCTCTCTCTTAGAATTAGGATTAGGATTCCTCTTAAAGGATTTAGGATTTATTATTATTCCAACTTACAATTTTCTTCTGAATTCCAGGTTTAATATTCCCTTTACTTATTTTCCCAATTTAATTTATGAACTCTTTTATGTTGAATTTGAATTTATGTTTAAACGTAGTTTGATTGCTTTATTTACATGAATGCCTTTAATTTAATTTAGATATTTTTCCTTTTGGCTTTGGTTGATTAATTGGTGACTCTTGAGTTATCAAACTCATTGTTGATTGAAAATGGAATTCTTCAAGAATTGATTCGAGATCCAATAACTCTGACTTTTTCCAAGGAAAGACTATGACTTGAGGATTCGAATTAATTCATTCACTTGACTTACCTTCATAGTTAGAGGTTAACAAAGTGGGAGAAAAATCCAATTCTCATCACAATTGATAAGGATAACTAGAATAGCTCTTCCAATTCTCATACCTTACCAAGAGTTTATTTTACAGTTGTTATTATTTTATTTTAAGTGTCATTCAACATACCTTTTACCTTAATCCAAAACCCCAAACATACTTTTGCATAACCAATAATAAGAACATACCTCCCTACAATTCCTTGAGAAGACGACCCGAGGTTTAAATACTCGGTTATCAATTTTAAAAGGGGTTTGTTACTTGTGACAACCAAAACGTTTGCATGAAGGGGTTTCTGTTGGTTTAGAATCTATATCTACAACGCGACTATTTTTATAAAATTCTTTACTAGCAAAAATTCTAACGTCAAGAATCTTGGAATAAGTCTATGTATATAATGCTATGTGAATATATATATATATATATATCTTTGTGATTAAGTGATTAAAACTAAAACCTTTTCATTTTCTTAATCAAAGTTTCAGTTTGTATTCGCGAAGGCTCAATATTAAATAAAGATAGTATAAAATAACAAGGTTTAGAGGTAAGTAGCACTCGGACTTTTAGTATGATCATGAAATGCTAAAAGTTAGGGTGTTACACAAGGGTTGTGACATAGTCCCACTTGCTCTGGGTATCGGATGGGGAAGAAAAATTATGAAAAGTGAGTTTAATTATGAAATTTTGAATGAACGTATGTTTGAGATCCTGGGCAGTTGCAAGGATTGTGGTTCATCCTGCTTGCTCCAGGTAAGTGATTGTGACACCTGGTAGTAGTAGCAGTAGTGGTTATTCCACTTGCTCCAGGTTGAGCTTTTAAACACCCATTTGGGTAGTAGCCACAGTAGTGGGTATTCCACTAGGTCTCGGTTAAGCGGGTAGTAGTAAGGGGGTTGTAGCTTAAACCCACTTGCTCTGCAATGGGTGTTCCTATCTATTGTTAGCTACCAAGATGTGTCGAGTTAGCTATATAACTGACAGATGATATCATTAGCCATACGACAGGCATGCATCATACTTGTTTGCGCATATTTGTTTCAGATTGTATTCTCTATAATTGTGTCTGTTTGTGATTGGATTTCTATGTTTTGTAATTGCTGATTTGAATTTTACTTTGTTTACTGTTGTTATTAATTGAGAACATTATGGAACGAACTTCACTAACTACCCCGTCCCTACTAAGAACTCCCCAGTTCTTACCCCCTATTTTCACCCCTTTCAGCTACAGGTCGAAGGTTTAATACGGAGCTACAGGAACATAGAAGATTGAGTTTACGAGTTAAGTTCTTAGATTTTATTTTTCCTTCATCGTTTATTGTTTTGGTTTTTAGAGGGGTAGGATTTGTTTTTGAGAATATTGGAATAAGTCTATTATATATATATTGCTATGTGAATATATATATATATATATATATTGTGATTAAGTGGTTTAAAATAAAGAATATTCATTTTCTTAATTAAAGTTTCGTTTCATGTTTGCAAAGGCTCGATATTAAATAAAGATAGTATAAAATAACAAGGTTTAGAGGTAAGTAATGCCTAAACTTTTGGTACGATCATGAGGTGCTAAAAGTTAGGGTGTTACATTATGGTATCAGAGCAGTTTGTTCCTGTTAGAGCCTTGGGATTGGACTGACTATGCTTCACTGCATACTCTGAGTGTCTGTCATGCGATATGACTTTTTTTAATAACAAGAGTTTGAGTTTTAGATGCATGACTGTCTATTGATTAATGCTGTTAATCAACCATTGCATTCCTCATGATATTCGGTTTAGCCAACTTAATACTGATGATTTATGTATAAAGGAACACTAATGGATTACTATAGACGAAATAGAAATAATAGGTTATGCGAATCACGGGGTTCTAAGAACGTTAGAGGTTATTTTCACGATTAACTCGGACTTGAATCGCAATTCTTATTTGAATCCTGTGACTTGGTTCACCGTCCGTTCTTTCATAATTGCATTGAAATCCTTTATCCGGATTCCTATCATGGAAAGAGATTTGCTTAATCTTTTCAATCATATTCCTTTGTCCGAATGTATCCTTATTCGATCCTGATCTTGCCTGGAAAATAAGTCGGCTTCAACTCCTCGAGATCAACCGAGTTATGTGCTGCAAGGTTGAACGTCCGTCTCCCAGAATCCGAGTTCCTTATGTGTGTTGCAAGTGTGAGAGGGCGAGCAATACAAAGGCGGTGGAGTGTACCTGCAAAGGCACTCCGATGCTTAAGTCAGTTATGGTATCAAGTTCAGAAAAGTATATACAAAAGAGACACTTTACCTTTCTTTTATAGATGTTTATTCGTCTGTTACATTCTAGGTGATAATTTGTCAGTTTCTGTAATGATTGGTTTCGTAACCGATTTTATCTTACCGTTTGAGACGTCGGTTATGATAATATTAATGTCACCGAGTTATAGCTCATAAGGGCCAAGCAATAATGGTAAATGACGAGTTATGGTGACGGCCAGTAATGGTTATGAGGCCGAGTTATAGCTCGTATTAATGGTGATCATATCACAGCCTGACAAACCCCGTTTTGACGATTTATCTTGTATTGATTTTAGGGGATTTTATCACCCTTCACCCACATTTATTCAATAAAATAGCATGGTTTTGTATATTCTCCCTTAATTGTGCTTAAGAATGAAAACATGCTTTTTAGGTCTTAAAATAGCTAAATTTAATTCTCCTTGATTCCATTAGATGCCTTGATATGTTTGCTAAGTGATTTCAGATTTAGAAGGCAAAGATTGGATCAAGGGAATGAAGAAAGAAGCATGAAAAGTTGGAGAACTCATGAAGAAATGAAAGAACCGGAAAGCTGTCAAGCCGACCTCTTCGCACTTAAACGACCATAACTTGAGATACAGAGGTCCAAATGATGTGGTTCTAGTTGGGTTGGAAAGCTAACATCCGGGGCTTCGTAACGATATAAGATTTGCCCTAGTTGCACTGCAGATAGGGACGCGTACGCGCACTACACGCGCACGCGTCGTTGTGCCACCTGGTTCACTTAATGCAATCCGTGGGCCAGCGAATTCTCAAGCCTTGTGGGCCCAATCCAACTCATTTCTGATGCTATTTAAGCCAAGGATTGAAGAGGGATGAGATATCTAGTTACCATTAGTTTGAGTTTAGTTTTAGAAGTAGTTCTAGAGAGAGAAGCTCTCACTTCTCTCTAGAATTAGGATTAGGATTAGGATTAGGATTAGTTCTTAGATCTAGGTTTTAATCTTTCCTTTCTTCTACTTCTACATCTCAATTCCTTGTTGTGAGATTCATTCTTCTTCCATTCTTTTATTGTAATTTCCTTTATGTTGTTCTTATACTTTGTTGTAGATCTACTATTGTTCCTTCCATTTTCTTCCAATTCAATAAGAGGTAATTCATAATAATTGTTCTTCTTTGCTTTTCTATTGTTGATCTCTTGCCTTTGTAGTTAGATCTCTTTTTAATTCTTGCAATTTTTGTTGTTTACTTTTATTGCACTCTATGTGTTTGTTGAAATGTCTCTTTTAGTTTTAGTGTAGATTTTGTCCCTCTTGGTCTAGGTAGAGTAATTAGTGACACTTGAGTTATCTAATTCCTTTGTTGATTGGTAATTGGAGAGATTGCTAATTGGTTTGGAGTGCACTAAAGCTAGTCTTTCCTTGGGAGTTGGCTAGGACTTGTGGCTCAAGTCAATTCATCCACTTGACTTTCCTTTGTTTAGTAAGGGTTAACTAAGTGGTAGCAATGAACAATTCTTATCACAATTGAGAAGGATAACTAGGATAGGACTTCTAGTTTTCATACCTTGCCAAGAGCCTTTTATAGTTGTTAGTTTACTTTCTTGCCATTTATCTTTCATGCCTCTTATCAAAACCCCAAAATAATTCACAACCAATAACAAGACACTTTATTGTAATTCCTAGGGAGAACGACCCGAGGTTCAATACTTCGGTTTATAAATTTAGGGGTTTGTTTTAGTGACAAACAATCTTTTGTATGAAAGGATTAGTGATTGGTTTAGAAACTATACTTGCAACGAGAATTCATTTGTGAAATTCTAAACCGTCAAAAATCCAATCATCAAAATGGTGCCGTTGCCGGGGAGTTGCAATGGTGTTGTGTTATTGGTTATTGCATATATGTGAATATTGTGAATATGCTTGCCTTTTTGTCCCTTTGTTAGTTTTTGTTAGTTTTCTTTGTTTCTCATTTGATTTTTTTTCCTTTTCTCTTGCTATCATGGATTCTCATTTTGGCTATGAGTGTAATTACAATTATGTTGTAGGTGATGAGAGCTACAATGAAGAAATGTATCAAGGATGGGATAACCAAAGGTGGGAGGAGCCATATACATATGATCAATCCTCATGGCAACAACCCCCACCAATGCACTATGAAGAAGAGCCATTCTATGATGCATATCAATCCAATGGCTATGGTGAATCTCCTTGTGACTTTCAAGAACCACCACCATATGCCTATGATCCATACCCTCAACATAACCCCCAACCATACTCACAAGCCCCTTCTTACCAACCACTTTCATATGACCCTAATCCATATCCATCCTATCAACAATCATATGAGCCATATGAACCATATATAGAGCCCACACAATTCCAACATCAATATTTTCAAGAGCCACCTCCCCCACATTATTACCAAGATGAACCACCTCCAACATATGAAAATTTCCAACCACAAGATGAATACTACTTTCCACCACAACCTCTCATGGAAGAATATTCATGTCCATCGATCCAAGACCCATATGATCCCTATCATGATATCCAAGCGGAACAAGAGTCAAGGGATCGTCTCAAGGAAGCATTGGATCAATTTCAAGCAACCATGGAGTGTCTTGTGCAACAAGTGGAAAGAGTGGAAAACATTGAACCACCACAACTCTACCAAGAAGAACCATCTTCCTACTATGAATCCTTTCCCCAAAATGATGAATCCTTCCATCCACCCCAACCTCTAATGGATGAAACCCTTGGTGTTCTTGTTCAAGGGCAAGAAGAGACGAAAAGGGATGTGCAAAATTTCATGGCCGCCTTGGATGCGGTAACAAATCATTTGAGTGGGTAAAATTCATTTCTATTAGCTTTATTATCCCACTTGAATATGGTTTGCTTGAAACGGATGGCCAACTTAGGGAAGTTTGTGGGATGAAGCGTAAGAGGAAAAGGTTTTGTGGTTGGCGTTGCAAATCAAGGCTCATTATGGTTGATGCATCAAACATGAGTTATAAAGGTTGGTGTAGTGCTCAAATAGATGGGTCTAGGAGGATTGTTGGCCACTATATAGAGAATTCACCTTACTCACCACCCGGTTGGACTAATAATGATGATCAACCTCAAGACGGGTGTGAAAATAAAGTGTGGGATCCCGGATCACAAGAAGAGGATCAACTTTGGGAGCCCCAAGCTTGTGAAGAACTCCATCAAGACTTGGCTCAATCCATGAAGAATCTTGGGGCACAATGGAGAACCAAGCATTGGTGGGAGTTCCAAGATGAATACAAGCACAAGCCACCTTGATAAAAAGCTCCCCAAAAGTCCAACTTAAGGACAATAAATAAAAGTGCTAGGTGGGAGACACCCCACCATGATAAACTCTTTCCATACTCTTTTAGTTTGTTAATAAGTGAATTAAGTTGCCATTGTAGGTAGATTCTCATTTTCATTTTTATCTTTTGTAAATATTGGTAGAATTAGTTTAATTTCTTGTTTTTATTGTTTTATTGAGTTTAGTTAGTAGTATAGTATGTTGAATAAGGTCCTAGGGTGTTTTGGTAGCTGTTTGGAGGATTGAAAGGCTTGGATTGGTGCAAGAACTTAGAAAAAATTTTTGAAAAACAGAACACCATCCACGCGTGCGCGCACATGACGCGTACGCGCACCTGAACATTTTTCGGCTATCCACGCGGAAGCGCACTGTACGCGTACGCGTGGATGCAAAATTTCACCTCCAGCCAAAAAACCCGAGAGTTAGGCCTGCACTGTGTGAACATTGGGCCTAAGGCACAAGTCTGTGCACGCGTGCGCGCACTTGGCGCGTACGCGCACATGATCTTAAATTGGCAATGCACGCGAACGCACACTGTGCGCGCGCGCGTCGATTGCACAATCTGCACCCTCGGTACTTTTACCCGAGAGTTGTGCCAGACTTGGGCCGACACTATGCCTCCGGCCTAACTCGACGCACGCGTGCGCGCACCTGGCGCGTACGCGTCCTTCGACCAATACCCATCGACGCGTAAACGTGCATGACGCGCACGCGTCGGTAAAAAAAAAAAAGTTTTTTTTCTCATCTTCCATTTTCTTTTGTTCATTACATTCGCATACTTCTACTCTTCCCATTTTCATTTAGCTTTTGTAGCATGTTTTCGTTTTTTTTCTAAGTCATTTTAATAATGGTGTTGCATCTTCCTACTCAATTGTTGAGGATTCTTTGCATTATTTTTGTGCTTCTTGACTTGTTTGATATTGTTGGGTGATGAAACTCTTAAATCAATTATTCATCTTGTATGACTCTTGTGTCCTTGTGCATTGATATGACCTCATATTGTCTTTCATGACCCACTTCTTCTCATTTGAACTTGATGCTCAATACACTCTTCATGCTTTAACTTTACTCTTGCATCAAGTATTAGTTAATATGCCATTTTCTTATATTGTTTTCTCACCTACATGCGTAGCTAACATATAGTGAGAACCTTACTCTTATTTGGCATTAGCCCAGGCCTCCGTTATACTTGTTTTGATATCTTTGTTGTAGGCCTAATTGTCGTTCTTCTTTCCTCCCCTTTTAGGTTGGCCACCAAGAAGGGAGAAATGAATACCTTTAATGGGGCAACAAACGAGTCATCCGCATTACCATTTGAGGAGCTCACCAATTGTAGCAACCCGTCCACATTGCTCTTCTTTGCATGCACCGAGGACGGTGCAATCTTCAAGTGTGGGGAGGTCGTCGACCGATCTCCATGGGTAAAAATTTCCTTTTCAACACCAAATTTTTTATTTTCTTTGTTAGAGTAGCTATTGCATTGCATAATAGGTTGCATGTTAGTTAGAATTTGTACATATTTTTACCACTTCTCTTTTATTAGGACTACTTGGTTAGAGTGATGATTTCTTTCCCAAGAAACCATTTTAGGGCAACCTACCAATTATTTTGTTGAACTTGCTTGAAAGAATTTATTTTGGAACATGGTTTTTAAGCTAAGAACACAAGCTTGCGAGTTTTGAGCCTATTGGTGTGGTTACATCTTATAACCACTTATTTTTCCTTCTTGTGTGCATTATTCTCTTTCTATGAATGTAATCTTTGATTTGTTTGATTCTTTATATCCATTATTTTATGTATTTATACATTTATATGATTGAGGCCATCATTTCATTTAACTCACTTACCCAAATAGCCTAACCTTTTATATTCCTTTGTTAGCCAATTTGAGCCTACGCTTAACCCACTCGTTCTTATTTTAGCACATTACAAGCCTTAAAGCGGAAAACAATAAATTTCCTTAATTTGGATCTTTGATTAGCTTAGGCTAGAGTGTGTGAGAATCATTCAAGTGTGAGAACCTTGGGACATTGGGTGAATAAAAGGGTAGTTTTGTATTGTTATTGGAAATATTGAGGAATTGGGTACATACTCATGTATTGATTAAATGTATAGACCTTATGCATTGATGTTCGTGTGTATAGTTTGAAAGAAAAAGAAAAAAAAATGAAAAGAAAAAGAAATAAAAGTGAAAAAGAAAAAAAATATAGAAAAGAAAGAAAAAGAAAAACAATAACAAGGGGGCAAAATGCCCCAAAGTGAAGCTCAAACAATAAAGAATCAATGCATATGGAATGTGAATCAAAAAGGAAATGCATGAGTATGTGAAAAAGTGAGGAATGGGTAGTTAGATTAGTACTTAATTGTATAGGTCATTATATAGGTTAGGTGGGAAAGTTTAAGTTAATCAAAGATTCAAATCCTAAGTCCACTAGCCATATATGATCCTACCTTGACCCTAGCCCCATTACAACCTAAAGAAAAGACCTCATGATAATTGTATGCGTGCATTGAATAATTGTTGATTGTTAGATGAAAAACAAATCTTGGAAAGCATAATTAGGGGAGAATTGAGAGAATCAACCCCAAACACCGAGCGACTAGAGTGCAAACACTTCCGGTGAGGGTTCGATGCTCAATTCCTTGATTCCCGGCTTTTACGAGCGTTCTTCTTGCAAGTCTATGTGAAATTCATGTTTATACTTCAATTGGTAGGACTCATGAATCGTTATATGATCATAAGCCCTACTTGTGCATGTATGTCTTGGAGGATTGATTTAATTTTAACCAAGTAGGTAAAACCATTTTGCATTTAGTTTCATATAGTTTAGGTTGCATATAGTTTATTCACATTGAATAAATGTTGATGCCCTTTGCTTTCTCTTGGCTTAAGCATGAGGACATGCTTGGTTTAAGTGTGGGGAGGTTGACAAACCCCGTTTTGACAATTTATCTTGTATTGATTTTAGGGGATTTTATCACCATTCACCCACATTTATTCAATAAAATAGCATGGTTTTGTATATTCTCCCTTAATTGTGCTTAAGAGTGAAAACATGCTTTTTAGGTCTTAAAATAGCTAAATTTAATTCTCCTTGATTCCATTAGATGCCTTGATATGTTTGCTAAGTGATTTCAGATTTAGAAGGCAAAGATTGGATCAAGGGAATGAAGAAAGAAGCATGAAAAGTTGGAGAACTCATGAAGAAATGAAAGAACCGGAAAGCTGTCAAGCTGACCTCTTCGCACTTAAATGACCATAACTTGAGCTACAGAGGTCCAAATGATGCGGTTCTAGTTGGGTTGGAAAGCTAACATCCGGGGCTTCGCAACGATATAAGATTTGCCCTAGTTGCACTGCAGATAGGGACGCGTACGCGCACTACACGCGCACGCATCGTTGTGCCACCTGGTTCACTTAATGCAATCCGTGGGCCAGCGAATTCTCAAGCCTTGTGGGCCCAATCCAACTCATTTCTGATGCTATTTAAGCCAAGGATTGAAGAGGGATGAGATATCTAGTTACCATTAGTTTGAGTTTAGTTTTAGAAGTAGTTCTAGAGAGAGAAGCTCTCACTTCTCTCTAGAATTAGGATTAGGATTAGGATTAGTTCTTAGATCTAGGTTTTAATCTTTGCTTTTTTCTACTTCTACATCTCAATTTCTTGTTGTGAGATTCATTCTTCTTCCATTCTTTTATTGTAATTTCCTTTATGTTGTTCTTATACTTTGTTGTAGATCTACTATTGTTCCTTCCATTTTCTTCCAATTCAATAAGAGGTAATTCATAATAATTGTTCTTCTTTGCTTTTCTATTGTTGATCTCTTGCCTTTGTAGTTAGATCTATTTTTAATTCTTGCAATTTTTGTTGTTTACTTTTATTGCACTCTATGTGTTTGTTGAAATGTCTCTTTTAGTTTTAGTGTAGATTTTGTCCCTCTTGGTCTAGGTAGAGTAATTAGTGACACTTGAGTTATCTAATTCCTTTGTTGATTGGTAATTGGAGAGATTGCTAATTGGTTTGGAGTGCACTAAAGCTAGTCTTTCCTTGGGAGTTGGCTAGGACTTGTGGCTCAAGTCAATTCATCCACTTGACTTTCCTTTGTTTAGTAAGGGTTAACTAAGTGGTAGCAATGAACAATTCTCATCACAATTGAGAAGGATAACTAGGATAGGACTTCTAGTTTTCATACCTTGCCAAGAGCCTTTTATAGTTGTTAGTTTACTTTCTTGCCATTTATCTTTCATGCCTCTTATCAAAACCCGAAAATAATTCACAACCAATAACAAGACACTTTATTGTAATTCCTAGGGAGAACGACCCGAGGTTCAATACTTCGGTTTATAAATTTAGGGGTTTGTTTTAGTGACAAACAATCTTTTGTATGAAAGGATTAGTGATTGGTTTAGAAACTATACTTGCAACGAGAATTCATTTGTGAAATTCTAAACCGTCAAAAATCCAATCATCACAGCCCCCAAGCTTAGCCTGAGGAAAGTTTTTTAATGAAGCAGGTTGAGCTTTTGTGATGAGTTATAACTCGGTAAAGTGGGTTACTGAGTGAGCCCCCAGTTCAACGTACTTCATTAAATTAACCTCGCATTTGTGCCATGTTGAAAAATGTGCGCGCTTTTCAGGAGAGAGAAGGAGTGGTAGGTTCATTAATGTTTTGATGGTTTCCAATGTTCCCTTCGTCGTTTGATGTGACTGAGGCAAGGGTGATATTTGGAACATTTTTTGCTTGCGAATAATTATTTCTGCCGATTGGAATTTGGGCGTTTTTGGTTTTCTTCTTCTTGTTTGAAGAATGAGCAAGAGAGGTATGGTCATGTCTGTGTTCTTCTAATTTCTTTCTTCCCTCGTCTTCTTTGTATTTCTGGCTTGCATGTTTGTTTACTATTTCTGATGGGGTTTGAGAAGGAGAAGAAAGATGAAATAGATTGGTCTTATGACTGGGTTGGGGATGATATGAGGTCTCGGGTGTAATTGTTCTGTGATGAAGCTGCTGTTAAGGAGGTGGATGCTAGTAGGGTGGTGAGGCAGAATTCTGGGGTTGGGGTTGAGTTACTTCCCTGTAGTGTTAATGATAGGGTTTATCACCGCGGTAGAGGGTTTGAATATTTCTATATGCACAGCTGTGTTCTTGAGGAGTTGAGAGTTAGATTACCCTTCACTGATTTCGAATGTCAGGTCTTGAGGCAGTTAAACTGCGCTCCGTCGCAGCTTCATCCAAATGGGTGGGTGTTTCTTCGTTCCATTGAAATATTAATGGAGTTTCTGGAGGTGGTGCCGTCTGTTGACCTTTTCTTTTCGTTATTTCAACCCAAAGGGGTGTGGAAGGGTGGTTGGATAAACTTCAATAGCACCCCGGGTTTTGGCATTTTCAAATTGTACAAATCTTCTTTCAAAGATTTTAAAGAAACGTATTTAAAGGTTAGGAGTTTGGAAAAAGATTTTTCGTTTTTCGTAGATGAAAATCTGGCTGAGAAGTTCCCATTGTACTGGTGCTCGGAACCTCAAAATATACTCGGTCCTGAAGTTATCTCCCCGAGGAATGTTTGTGTGATTGAGTTTCTTGTGGAAAATATCGGTCGGGGAGATCTGATTTCAATGTATGAGATTCTGAAGTGGGAGGAGGATAAAGATGCTGTGGTAGCTTATTTGGGTGAGTTATAGGGTTGTTTCTAAGGTGTTTTATTGCTTCTTGTCATATTTCTGATGTTGTTTTGTTTTCGCAGGTGGTAAATACCTTGGTGTTTCAGCTGCGTCTCTGAGGATGCGGTTCAAGAATAAGAATTTGGAGAAGGAGGTATCGTCATCTAATGCTGAGAAGGGTGCTGGGACTGGCGAGGTTACGCAGCCTCGTCAAGGTCGCAGGAAGGTGATTGTGAAGAAGAGAAAGAAGTCCGACCTTGTTGATTTATCTGATGATTCTGATGAGAAAGAGTTCGGGGTTCCGCTGGAAGAGATACAGGCTTTTATGGGTAATCAAAAAAGGCTTCATGAAATTTTTGAACAAAGTGAGGCATTTTCGGTGTGGGGAAAGGAGTATCCCTATATGGCCGTGGTGGACGAGTACTGCCAATCTTCGGCTGATGTTACTCTTGCAAAGGAGGTTGGGGACATGGCCATTGGGCAGTATATGCAGGTAACAACCTACTATTTTTTCTTTATTTTTCCTTTGTGAGTTTTATGAATTTTGGATTATTTCTTTCTCTAGGTTGTTGGGCTGCGCCTTGCAAGTCTTGGGCGTAGCCAAGAGTTGAAAAATAAGGGGATTGCTGCAGAAAGAGGGGAGGTTTCTGTTTTGAAAGAGGAGTTGGTTAAGAGTAAGAGTGTTGCTGCTGAGCTTCAAGCGCATTTGACTGAGACCGAGAAGTTGCTGAAGGAGACTAAAGAAAGTTATTCTAAGGATGTGGAAGATTTAAAGAAAAAGGAAAGTGATCTGGTTAACATGCAAAGTCGTCTGATTAAGGTTACTGCTCAGTTGAAGGATATGGAGAAGAAAAAGGCGGATGAGATATTGGATTCATTTGTTGAAGGTTTTGAAAGGGCAAGGTTGTAGGTTAAGTTTTTGGTTCCAGATGCCGATCTCTCTGGCATGGATCCTGGAAAGATAGTTTGAGATGGTCAGCTGATCGAAGATGATGGGGACGCAGAAGATGAAGCCGATAATGTTTAATGTGTTTTGTTAGAAACTTATTTGAATTTGTGTTGCGTATGTAATAGTTAGTGTGTGCTGTTCTGAATTTTGTTGAATTGACTTGTTTGAATTTTGAATTTGATGCTTTTTATAAAAGCTGTTTGTTATTCGTCGGAAAGTGTTCCGAGGTTATTGGTATTGTTGTTGATGATGTTATCTGATAATGGCAGTTTGTTGCTTAGACGAGTATTGGGTTTTGTCTGAGCTGTATTGATAGAGTTATATTTGATTGATAATATCAGACGTACAGTTATTTGATAAAGAAGATAATATTTGTCTCCTATATATCCGGAGTCTTTTTGAACCTTTTGGATACAAAGGTGCAGGTAGGCTAGCCTCGTTAAAACCTCTCCAAGCAAAACCCTTTGGAAAAAAATCTTGGTAGTAGGAAAAAGAGTACAAGCCTGTCCCTGACTTTTAACTATAAAATTTCTTTAAGGAAGATACATTCCAAGTACTGGGTAGTGGTTTACCATCTATTGATTCCAGTATGTATGCTCCGTTGCCGAGAACTTCTAATATTCGGTATGGACCGTCCCAGTTTGCTGCGAGCTTTCCATGCGAAGTTTGTCTCCGAGCAATTTCTGTTTTTCGAAGTACTAAATCTCCTTTTATGAAGGATTTGCTTTTAACATCTTTGTTGTATTGGCGAGCTATTGTTTGTTGTGCTGCTCGTTGCCTTAATGTTGCGATTTCTCTGACTTCTTCGATTGTATCGAGTTCGGCTCTCCGAGTTTCTTCATGATTTCCGAGTTTTGTTCTGATTGAGCTTTGGGAGATTTCCAGGGGTATCATAGCCTCGGAGCCATATACAAGTCTGAACGGTGTTTCCTTTGTAGATGTTTGTGGGGTGGTGTTATATCCCCAAGGACTTCAGGTATAAGCTCGGCCCAGAGTCCTTTGGCATCATCTAGCTTCTTTTTAAGTGCGTGCAGAATGACTTTATTTGCTGCCTCGGCAAGTCCATTGTCTGAGGATGTTCGACCGAGGCAAAATGCTGTTTTATTTTGAGGTTCTGCAAAAAAGATTTGAATTTCTAATCGGCAAACTGGCGACCATTGTCAGTTATGATATGTTGAGGTATGCCGAAACGGCAAACAATGTTTTTCCAAACGAAAGAGATCATTTGCTGGGATGTGATTTTTGCCAAAGGTTGGGCTTCTACCCATTTGGAGAAATAATCAATGCCAACAATAAGAAATTTTACCCGGCCCGGTGCCGTGGGGAACAGACCGAGTATATCTAAACCCCATTGGTTAAATGGCCAACTGATATCTGAGTGATGTAATTGCTCTGCTGGTATGTGTATCAGTGGTGCGTGTCTTTGGCAGTTGTCGCATGATCGGATTTTTTGTTCGCTGTCGTGCTTTAAAGTAGGCCAGAAAAAGCCAGCTCGGAGGATCTTTGATGCTAAGCTCCGAGCACCTGTGTGTGTGCCACAGATTCCTTCGTGTGCCTCAGCTAAGGCTAACTCAGCTTCAGAGTTGTTAAGGCATTTGAGTAGGGGCCGAGTATGACCTCGTCGATACAGTGTTCCATTGAATATTGTGAAAAAGGATGCTTGTCGGCGGAACTTCTTATTGTTCTGGATACCTTCTGTTATATTACCTGTTTGTAAATAGTTTATAAAGTCGTCCCTCCAATCTTTTACCTGTGTAACACTTAACACATTTGTCAGAGTAACAGTGGGTGATGTTATTGTAAATTGTTGCAGTGTAGATAACTCGGACTGTGTACTGCCGAGTTTAGATAATATATCTGCCCTTTGATTTTGTTCGCGTGGTATATGTTCTATTTCAAATTTGGCAAATTTTTTTGATAATTTTTTCACTAATAGCAGGTATTTAGAGAGTAGAGTATCTTTTACCTGAAAAATGTCTTTTACCTGTTGTACCACTAACAAAGAATCACAATATACCTTGATCGTTGAAATTTGGAGATCCAAACAAAGTCGGAGTCCTGCAAGCAGTGCTTCATACTCGGATTGGTTGTTGCTGGCTTTAAAAGCTAAGTGGATTGAGTGTTCTAATATGAACCCGTCTTCGGCCTCCAGACGAATTCCTGCTCCACAGCCCCCATTATTTGAGGAACCATCTACATATAAGGTCCATCGTTTTGCATGATCTTCTTCGGATGGTATGGTAAGTTCGGCGATGAAATCTGCCAGAAATTGAGATTTGATCGGTCCTCTGGATTGGTATCTTATATCGAATTCAGATAGTTCGACTGCCCATTTTATGAGTCGTCCTGCAATTTCTGGCTTGTGTAACACTTGTCTTAGCGGGTGATCGGTTCTGACGTGAATAACGTGACTCTGGAAGTAAGGTCGGAGACGTCGTGCCGAGAATATTAGTGCCAGTGCGAGCTTCTCAATCCTTGGATAATTTAGCTCGGCATGCTGGAGAGTCTTACTGACAAAGTATATCGGTTGCTGAACTTTGTTTCTTTCTGTAACAAGGGCCGAACTTATCGCCCAATCAGTAACCGACAGATATAGAAATAAATCCTCCCCTTGTAGGGGTTTTTGTAAAATCGGCAGTTGTGAGAGAGTTGTTTTTAATTTTAAAAAGGCTTTCTCACAATCGTCGTTCCATTCGAATTTATTTTTCTTTTTGATTGTTTGGAAGAAAGGAGTAGAAGTTGAAGCTAGGAAAGGAACAAATCTGGAAAGTGTGACAAGTCGTCCTGTGAGGCGCTGAACTTCTTTGACTGTTTTAGGGCTAGTCATGTCCAGCACTGCTCGGCATTTGTCTGGATTTGCCTCTATTCCTCTGCATGTTAGCAAAAAACCCAGAAACTTACCCCCTTGAACGGCGAATGCACATTTCTCGGGGTTGAGACGCATGTTGTACTGTCGGATCTGGCCGAAGATTTCTGTAAGGTCGCTGATGTGATTATGTCCGATTTTTGTTTTGGCGACCATATCGTCGACATAAACCTCGATATTCCTGCTGATTTGTTTGGCAAACACTTTATCCATGAGCCGTTGGTAAGTTGCACCTGCGTTCTTTAATCCGAATGGCATAACTTTATAACAATAGTTACCGAAATCAGTGATAAAAGCAGTTTTATTTTGATCGGAGGGATGCATGAGTATTTAGTTATACCCTGAATACGCATCCATAAAATTTAAAGTAGCGTAGCCTGATGCATTGTCTACTAAAGAGTCTATGGATGGTAGAGGGTAAGAATCCTTTGGGCATGCTTTGTTTAAATCAGTGAAGTCGACGCACATGCGCCACTTACCGTTTTGTTTTCTTACCATTACCACATTGGCTAACCAGGTGGTGAATCTGATCTCTTTGATAAACTCGGCGTTGATGAGCTTTTGTGTTGACCTGTTCGTCCTGCAGTGGAAACTTTACACAGAGATGAACTGTAGATACAATGGCTCCGAACTTATCCAAAAAAGGTCGACCGAGAATAAGGTTATATGGGCTGAAACAATCGACTACTAAATATTGAATATCATTAGTTTTTGAAAGAGGGTGCTCACCCAGTGTGGTTTGTAACCACACTGATCCGAGTATCGGAACTCGTTCTCCGGAGAAGCCGACCAAGTCTCCTCCTGTAGATTCTAGCATGTTGTCGCTGAGCTTCATTCTTTGAAATGTGGAGTAAAATAGAACATCGGCGCTGCTGTTGGGATCCAAGAGTACTTTTTTCACCAGTAAATCCCCTAGCTGAAGGGTGATTACCACAGGGTCGTCCAAATTTTGCATGTTCGAGTTGAAGTCGGCCTGTGTAAAAGTGACTTCTGGTTGTGGATTAGTGATTGCTACATCTTTCTGTGGTCCGTTTACCGAGCATATTGCTCTGAACGATCTTTTCCTTGCCGAGTTTGAGTATCCTCCACTAGCGTATCCTCCTGAAATACAATTGATTATACCTCGTGGTTTTTCATATTGGCTTGATGATGCCTTCTCTCTTCCTCGGTGTTGTTCAGAGAGGTCGTTTGTTGTGGAGCTAGGGCAGCATTTTTGGATGTGACTACCAATGTATTTTTCTAGGTGTCCTTGTCTTGCTAGTCGTTCTAAAAGATCCTTGGCCACCACACAATCATCGGTATTGTGACCGTGTTTCTGGTGGAAAGCGCAGTACTTTGATTTGTCCATGTTCTTTGCATCTTGGTACGTGCCGGCCTTTCATGGTGGCTTGATTAGTTTTGAGTTCAAAATCTCTTTGATTATGTCTTCCCTCTTAGTATTAAACTGCGTATAAGAATCAAATCGAGGTGTTAGTTTAAAACTTTTCTTAATTGTTGAGCTCTTATCTTCTTCACGGAAGTGTGACTTGTCGGACTTCCGAGCTTGTCTGAGCTCCTCGATATCAATTTGTCCTTTTGCTTTCTCCCGAAACTCCGCTAGAGTCTTCGGTTTTGCTACTGCGATCGTTTCTTGGAACTTTCCGGGTCGGAGGCCGCTTTTAATTGCGTGCAGATGGACCTCGGGGTGGAGGTCTGGTATGCTGATCGCGACCTTCGTGAAGCGGGTCATGTAGTCCTTTAAGCTTTCATTTGGTCCTTGTTTGATGGTGTTCAAGTAATCGGAATCGTGCAAGTATATTGCGGATCCGGCGAAATGTTCTTCAAATAACTTCGCCAACTGATGAAAGCGCGAAATGGAACCTGCAGGCAAAGCTGATGAGCGGATAATTTGTACGCTTTTTGGCATTATTTTTAGGAAAGGGCAAGAAATTGGCGTTAAACGCCAGAAATGGGCACCAGCCCGGCGTTTAACGCCAGATTTGGCACAAAGAGCAGTTTTGCTCGCCACTTGGTGCAGGGATGACTTTTCCTTGACACCTCAGGATCTGTGGACCCCACAGGATCCCCACCTACCCTACCACTCTCTCTCTTCTTCACCCATTCACCAATCACCTCAATACCTCTTCCCCAAAAACCCTTCACCTATCAAATCCCATCTTTCTCTTCACCACTCACATCCATCCTTCATAAAACCCCACCTACCTCACCATTCAAATTCAAAACACTTTCCCTCCCAAATAATCCCTCCCATAACCGAACCATAATCCTCCCCCCACCCCTATATAAACCCATCTTCACTCCTTCATTTTCACACAACCTAAACACTACTTCTCCCCCTTTTGGCCGAACCACAAAGTCATTCCCTTCCCCTTCATTTCTTCTTCTTCTACTCTCTTCTTTCTTCTTTTGCTCGAGGACGAGCAAACCTTTTAAGTTTGGTGTGGTAAAAGCATTGCTTTTTGTTTTTCCATAACCATTTATGGCATCCAAGGCCGGAGAAACCTCTAGAAAGAGGAAAGGGAAGGCAAAAGCTTTCACTTCCGAGTCATGGGAGATGGAGAGATTCATCTCAAGGGTGCATCAAGACCACTTCTATGAAGTTGTGGCCTTGAAGAAGGTGATCCCCGAGGTCCCTTTTAAACTCAAAAAGAGCGAATATCCGGAGATCCGACATGAGATCCGAAGAAGAGGTTGGGAAGTTCTTACCAACCCCATTCAACAAGTCGGAATCTTAATGGTTCAAGAGTTCTATGCCAATGCATGGATCACCAAGAACCATGATCAAAGTGTGAACCCGGACCCAAAGAATTGGCTTACTATGGTTCGGGGGAAATACTTGGATTTTAGTCCGGAAAACGTAAGGTTGGCATTCAACTTGCCCATGATGCAAGGAGATGAACACCCTTACACTAGAAGGGTCAACTTTGATCAAAGGTTGGACCAAGTCCTCACAGTCATTTATGAAGAGGGCGCCCAATGGAAGAGAGATTCAAGAGGAAAGCCGGTTCAACTGAGAAGGCATGACCTCAAGCCCGTGGCTAGAGGATGGTTGGAGTTTATCCAACGCTCAATCATTCCCACTAGCAACCGGTCCCAAGTTACTATAGACCGGGCTATCATGATTCATAGCATCATGATTGGAGAAGAAATAGAAGTTCATGAGGTTATATCCCAAGAACTTTATAAGGTGGCGGACAAGTCCTCTACCTTGGCAAGGTTAGCCTTTCCTCATCTCATTTGTCACCTCTGTTATTCAGTTGGAGTTGACATAGAGGGAGACATCCCCATTGATGAGGACAAGCCCATCACTAAGAAGAGGATGGAGCAAACAAGAGACCCCTCTCATCATCAAATCCCTGAGATGCCTCAAGGGATGCACTTTCCTCCACAAAACTATTGGGAGCAACTAAACACCTCCCTAGGAGAATTGAGTTCCAACATGGGACAACTAAGGGTGGAGCACCAAGAACAATCCATTCTCCTCCATGAAATTAGAGAAGATCAAAGAATCATGAGAGAGGAGCAACAAAGGCAAGGAAGAGACATTGAGGAGCTCAAGCACTCCATAGGATCTTCAAGAGGAAGAACAAGCCGCCATCACTAAGGTGGACCCGTTCTTTAATTTCCTTGTTCTTTATTTTTCTGTTTTTCGAAAATTATGCTTATGTTTATCTATATTTGTGTCTTGTGATCATTAGTGTCTTAGTGTCTATGCCTTAAAGTTATGAATGTCCTATGAATCCATCACCTTTATTGAATGAAAAATGTTCTTAATTGAAAAAGAAAAGAATTGCATGAATTTTGAATTTTACAACAGTTTAATTATTTTGATGTGGTGGCAATACTCTTGTTTTCTGAATGTATGCTTAAACAGTGCATATGTCTTTTGAATTTGTGGTTCATGAATGTTGGCTCTTGAAAGAATGATGAAAAAGGAGACATGTTACTGAGGATCTGAAAAATCATAAAAATGATTCTTGAAGCAAGAAAAAGCAGTGAATACAAAAAAAAAAGAGAAGAAGAAAAACGAAAAAAAAAGGGAGAAAAGAAAACGAAAAAAAAAAGAGAGAAAAAGAAAGAAATAAAGTTGTGATCCAAGGCAAAAAGAGTGTGCTTAAGAACCCTGGACACCTCTAATTGGGGACTCTAGCAAAGCTGAGTCACAATCTGAAAAGGTTCACCCAATTATGTGTCTGTGGCATGTATGTATCCGGTGGTAATACTGGAAGACAGAGTGCTTTGGGCCACGGCCAAGACTCAATAAGTAGCTGTGTTCAAGAATCATCATACTTAACTAGGAGAATCAATGACACTATCTGGATTCTGAGTTCCTAAAGAAGCCAATCATTCTGAATTTCAAAAGATAGAGTGAGATGCCAAAACTGTTCAGAGGCAAAAAGCTAAAAGCCCCGCTCATCTAATTAATACTGATCTTCATAGATGTTTTTGGAATTCATTGCATATTCTCTTCTTTTTATCTTATTTGATTTTCAGTTGCTTGAGGACAAGCAACAATTTAAGTTTGGTGTTGTGATGAGCGGATAATTTGTACGCTTTTTGGCATTGTTTTTAGTATGTTTTTAGTATGATCTAGTTAGTTTTTAGTATATTTTTATTAGTTTTTAGTTAAAATTCACTTTTCTGGACTTTACTATGAGTTTGTGTTTTTTTCTGTGATTTCAGGTATTTTCTGGCTGAAATTGAGGGACCTGAGCAAAAATCTGATTCAGAGACTAAAAATGACTGCAGATGCTGTTGGATTCTGACCTCCCTGCACTCGAAGTGAATTTTCTGGAGCTACAGAAGCCCAATTGGCACTCTCTCAACGGCGTTGGAAAGTAGACATCCTGGGCTTTCCAGCAATATATGATAGTCTATACTTTGCCCAAGATTTGATGGCCCAAACCGGCGTTCAAAGTCACCATCAGAATTCCCAGCGTTAAACGCCGGAACTGGCACAAGGATGGGAGTTAAACGCCCAAACTGGCACCAAAGCTGGCGTTTAACTCCAAGAAGAGTCTCTACACGAAAATGCTTCAATGCTCAGCCCAAGAACACACCATGTGGGCCCGGAAGTAGATTTTTATGTCATTTACTCATCTCTGTAAACCCTAGGCTACTAGTTCTCTATAAGTAGGACCTTTTACTATTGTATTTTCATCTTTTGATCTTTGGAATCTTTTGATATTTAGATCTTTTGATCCTTGGGAGGCTGGCCTCACGGCCATGCCTAGACCTTGTTCTTATGTATTTTCAACGGTGGAGTTTCTACACACCATAGATTAAGGTGTGGAGCTCTGCTGTACCTCGAGTATTAATGCAATTACTATTGTTCTTCTATTCAATTCCGCTTGTTCTTGTTCTAAGATATCACTTGTTCTTCAACTTGATGAATGTGATGATCCGTGACACTCATCATCATTCTCACCTATGAACGTGTGCCTGACAATCACCTCCGTTCTACTTTAGATTGGGTGGATATCTCTTGGATTCTTTAACCGGAATCTTCGTTGTATAAGCTAGAACTGATGGCGGCATTCAAGAGGATCCGGAAGGTCTAAACCTTGTCTGTGGTATTCTGAGTAGGATTCAATGATCAAATGACTGTGACGAGCTTCAAACTCGCGATTGTGGGGCGTTAGTGACAGACGCAAAAGAATCACTGGATTCTATTCCGACATGATCGAGAACTGACAGCTGGATAGCCGTGCCGTGACAGGGTGCGTTGAACATTTCCACTGAGAGGATGGGAGGTAGCCACTGACAACGGTGAAACCCTTGCATACAGCTTGCCATGGAAAGGAGTAAGAAGGATTGGATGAAGACAGTAGGAAAGCAGAGAGACGGAAGGGACCAAGCATCTTCATACGCTTATCTGAAATTCCTACCAATGAATTACATAAGTATCTCTATCTTTATCTTTATGTTTTATTCGTACATCACCATACCCATTTGAGTTTGCCTGACTGAGATTTACAAGGTGACCATAGCTTGCTTCATACCAACAATCTCTGTGGGATCGACCCTTACTCGCGTAAGGTTTATTACTTGGACGACCCAGTACACTTGCTGGTTAGTTGTGCGAAGTTGTAGTGATCACAATTTCGTCCACCAAAAGCACACAACCAATCAAGTGCAGGGCCGTCTAAGTAATTCGGAAAACAACGACATAAAACTGTATCTGATGCACCATTGACGATCATTATTGATCGGAATTTCTTCAGAAACTTCCTCGGGTCTCCGAGTCCGTCATAAGGCGTGAGGGTCAACGGCAGAGTGAACCTCTTTGGCAGTTCGAAGTTCATTACTTCTTCTGTGAAGGGACCTACAGGGTCGTCGGACTCCTCTTTTTCATCTTCGGGCTGTTGCTCCTCGTGTCGAGTGGTTTCTGAAACATGAGTCGGTTGGGACTGATGTTCCTCGTCTTCTGGCTGCTGGCGATGAGTATCGTTGTGCTCAATTCAAGCATGATTTAGTTCAGCAATTTGGGCAGCCATTATTTGGTTCTCGTCAACCATTCGTTGATTAGCTTGTTGTAGCTCAGCTACCATTCTCATTAGTTCGGATAGTGAAGGAGGCGGTACGTCAGCCATGGATGCAGATGGAGGTGACGGGACCAAAAAAGAAAAGATGTGATTTCCTCGGTCCCCACAGATGGGCGCCAATTGATCTTGCCTGGGAAATAAGTCAGCTTCAACTCCTCGAGATCAACCGAGTTATGTGCTGCAAGGTTGAACATCCGTCTCCCAGAATCCGAGTTCCTTATGTGTGTTGCAAGTGTGAGAGGGCGAGCAATACAAAGGCGGTGGAGTGTACCTGCAAAGGCACTCCGATGCTTATGTCAGTTATGGTATCAAGTTCAGAAAAGTATATACAAAAGAGACACTTTACCTTTCTTTTATAGATGTTTATTCGTCCGTTACATTCTAGGTGATAATTTGTCGGTTTCTGTAATGATTGGTTTCGTAACCGATTTTATCTTACCGTTTGAGACGTCGGTTATGATAATATTAATGTCACCGAGTTATAGCTCATAAGGGCCGAGCAATAACGGTAAATGACGAGTTATGGTGACGGCCAGTAACGGTTATGAGGCCGAGTTATAGCTCGTATTAATGGTGACCATATCAGATCCTGTTTGTAAATGTCTGCTTGACTCTTTTGGACTATCTCTCTTTGTTGTTGTTTATAGTTCTTTTCATGAATCTTATACTCTTTGATATGATCTTGAATTTATTCTAGCATAACAAAATAGTCCTCAAATTATCTTGTAGTTTCTACTTCATAGTTCACATCACACTTTTTTCTTATATTCAAATCATATGAGTTCTTGGTATTTGAAAACTATATGTATGCAAAAACTTTTACTTTTTCTCTAACGTGTTCAGAAGTAACGTTAATTTTTTTATCTTATATCAATTTTTGTTGACGAAAATTTTTATAAATGTGATAAAATGTAAGACCCCAAATTTTTGAAAATTAAATAATTAACTGTTTATGAGTCACTATATTTATTGAGATTTTGTTTTTAAAAAATTATTTTACTAAAAATAATTAAATAAAAATTTATAATAATTAAAATTTAATTTAATTATAATTTATTTTATTAATTTAAATTATTTATTAAAAACTATTTTAATAGACAAATTTTAAATTTTTTATTATTATTATTATTATGGCCGAAGCCCTGAGGAATAAAAGAAAAGAAAATGAAACTTATGCATGTATATACATATATTTAAAACATGCCGCGTTTCCTTTATATATATAAAAACACCTAATCATGGCTATCAAAAATCACATTCTCTCTTCCTCTTGACGGAATCACTCTTGGAAAGAAAAAAAAAAAGAAAAGGGAAGAACCGAGAGAAAAAGGAAACGTGAAAAATTATGGAACGTCCGAACTTTCGGTTTTAATTTTTTGAGATTTGTAACTCCAATAAAAAAATTTAATTTGATAAAAGTGTTTGTATCTTCTTTTTTTTATATGTTAATGTTATTTTTGTTCGGTGAAAGCTGATGGTGACGTAATTCTTCTTCTTTTAAAGTTCGGCCAATTAGAATTTTAAGAGGTACATACATTTTTTGTATTTTCTTTTTCAGCAACTCAGTCAAAAAACTTCTCCAGAGTTTCCGTTGTTTTGATTTTATATGGAGGTAGATTTTGATAATTTTATAATAATCAAATGTGAATTTGATAAGTGAATATTGATTTGATTGATTATTATTTGAGTTTGAATGAATTTATGTTAAATTATTGTTGAATTATTGTTGTTTGCTTGAGATTTTGATTCGATTATGTATGAATAGCCACCTAGGAGTCTTTTATTATTTTAGGAGTAAAAATAGATTTTCAAAAAGTTTTAAGAATTATATTAGCTAACTTTGAATTGTTAAAGAAATGACTATGTTTTGAGTTTTATCGAGAAAAGTATTTGGTTTGAATTTGATTTATCAAGAAAAAGAGTTTAATGAAAGAGAAATGGATTTGAATTATTTTTAAAGAGACATTTTGATGTTTAGAAAATACTTGGGCAATATGCAAGGGTTGTGGCTTAGTCCCACTTGCTCCGGGTATGAGATGGAGAAAAAGAATTATGAAAAATGAGTTTAATTATGGAATTTTGAATGAATGTATGTTTGAGATCCTGGACAGTAGCAAGGATTGTGGTTCGTTCCACTTGCTCCAAGTCAGTGATTGTGACGCCTCGGCAGTAGCAACAGTAGTGGTTATTCTACTTACTCTAGGTTGAGCTTTTAAACACCTGCTTGGGTAGTAACCGCAGTAGTGGGTATTCCACTAGCTCTGAGTTAAGCAGGTAGTAGTAAGGGGTTGTAGCTTAAACCCACTTTCTCCACAATGGGTGTTTCTGTCCATGGTTAGCTACCAGGACATGTCGGGTTGGCTATATACCTGACAGATGATATCATCAGCCATAGAACAAACATGCATTATACTTGTTTGTGCATATTTGTTTGTGATTGTGTTCTCTTGTGTGTTTGTGATTGGATTTCTATGTTTTGTTATTGCTAATTTGGATTATACTTTATTGACTGATGTTATTAACTGAGAACATTATGGAACGAACTTAACTAACTACCTCACCCCTACTAAGAACTTTCCAATTCTTACCTCCTATTTCCACCCCTTTCAGCTACAGGTGCGAAGGTTTAGTGCGGAGCTACAGGAATATAGAAGATTGAGTTTACAAGTTATGTTTTTAGATTTTATTTTTCCCACGTCGTTTATTGTTTTGGTTTTTAGACGGGTAGGATTTGTTTTTGAGAATATTGGAATAAGTCTATGTATATATATTGCTATGTGAATGATTAAGTGGTTTAAAATAAAGAATATTCATTTTCTTAATTAAAGTTTCGTTTCATGTTTGCAAAGGCTCGATATTAAATAAAGATAGTATAAAATAACAAGGTTTAGAGGTAAGTAATGTCTGAGCTTTTGGTATGATCATGAGGTGCTAAAAGTTAGGGTCTTACAAGGTTGACCCGCACTCCTGGCGTTCAGCGCCAGGTGATGCAGTGAATTCCCATTCGGTTCTGTCTTCATGGACGCTAAACGTTAGGCTCGGTGTTTAGCACCCTTCAAGAAAGTGATTCCAGAAGAAAAGTATGAACTATTATATATCATTGAAAAGCTATGGAAGTTGGCTTTCCAAGGCTGTTAGAACTGCGTCAATTAGACCTCTATAGTTCAAGTTATGCTCCTTGGAGTGCAAGGAGGTCAGGGTTGACAGCATCCACTTTCTTCCTTTTTTGCACAAAGCTCTACCAAATTAATCCGAATTTCACCTAAAATAATTAAAACACAAAAACCACTCAAAGTAGCATCCAAGGAGAATTTTAACACTAAAATATACTTAAACTCATTAAATTCGAACTTAGAATAAGAAGAAATGGGTATAAAATGCTCACGCATCATTTGTTTTTGAAATGTATTACGGGGTTCCAAACTTTGTAAGGCAATCCACCTTCTTGTTGCTCATTATGCTTCTCTTGGAGTGGACAAGACCCTAAATTATTTCTTAAACTCTATGTCTTAGCCTTGATTCCTTTGTATGATACTTTACACCATCTTTGAACTCCCAAGTTTGAGTTGCCACCTTTTTTGAACCATGGCCCTTTTTGCAAACCTGTTCTAATGCTCCACCATTTAATATTTCAAGAAGAATTTTAAGTTGTTCATTCATCTCTAAGAGAGCATATTGATGTAGGCAATGAAATTTACGGAAGAAAGATTTACCTACTGAATTTGTACTCGGAATGGTGTCATTCTTTTGTATTCTTGCATAACGACTTTCATTAGCTTTTGGTTGTCGACCTCTTCCACATATTCTTCATTACTCAAAGTTTGTATTGGAGATTGTGCACATTCTTCCTCAACACTACTTTCACGCCCAATGGAAGAAGGTTCAACAAACTCATCAACGTCACTAGTTGATGCGGAATCATTCTCAATGGTAAAGTTCATTCCTTGCTTGACTCCTAAAATTCCAACCACCCTATATAATTCATTGCACGCATACTCTTCTTGTTGCAATTCACTCATAAACTCCTCTTTTTTCAATTGAGGTTCCAAGCTTTCTTCTACACTACTTTCTTCAGTTGCTTCTATTTTCAAGCATTTGTCCATTGGTAGTACAAGAGAAGAGAGGGTAGGTATGCTTGTGGTAATCCGGTCCATTATTTTCTTGAGGTGATTTAGTTATTCATCTCGTCCTTGGAAGATAGATTGAAGCTCTTTTTGTTCTTGGATCAATAGTTGAAAAGCTTCTTCTATCGCGGATTGTGGTGGGAAAGAGGGTTGGTTGTATTAAAGGAAGTCATGGTGCATGAGAGGTGGTGTTTCAAGAGGACTATAGGGATAAGGATGTTGGAATGGTTATGGTTCAAATGATGGTTGTTCATAAGGCTCATAAGGACAGTGATAAGGTGGATATGGATTTGGATCCCATGGAAGTAACTGGTGATGGTGGGGTGTGGTTTGAGGATGGTTGAGGACAATGTTGAGGGCGAAAGTCATATGAGTATGGTGGTTGAAGTTCAAAATCATAGCAAGGACCACCATAAGGATGATTGTGATCATAGTGATCATAGTGTTAAGTAGATAAACTCGACAGACATTTTCCATTTTCCGAAGTTCTTCTTTACCAAGACTATGTTTACCAACCATGTAGTAAATCGGATTTCCCTTATAAATCCTATATTCAAAAGTTTTTGTCTCTTGTAGCACTACCATTTTCTTCTCTATTCCCAGGTTTCTCTTTTTTGTGCTATTATTCAGATTAAGGAATTTATGGCTAACTTATGGCAGATAATGTTTGGATCAATTCCTGGCATCTCCTCGGGTGGCCATGCAAATAAGTCAACATTCTCATGAAGTAAAGCAATTAACTATTTTTTGTTATTATGTAGGGTTATCTTTTCTAAGTTTTTCATGGGCATTGGCCGATCTTGACTATCTATTCGAGGATCCAATTCAGACAACAAAGGGGTGGTTTTCAAGTTATACACGACATGGACTTCCTGAGTCACTAATGGTGGTGTTTAAAGTGAAGTTGACTTTCAGCTAGCATTATAGCATTGTCTTGCTTTCCTTTGGTCAACGTGCACGTCTACTATATCATCATCCTACACATGAAACCTAACACATAAATGAAAATTGAAAACTATATCACGAAAAGAATTTAAAGAAGGTCTACTGAGAATTATGTTATAGGGATTACAACAGTCCACAATAATGTACTGAATATGTATGGTTCTTAATTGGGGGTAATTTCCCAAGGTAGTTGTTAACCATACGTAGCCTGGGACTAGGACTTGCTCTCTTGAGAAACCGACTAGTTCTCCTGTTATTGGTTGCAGGGCTTTGTCACTTAACTTTATCATTTAGCTTTATCATTTGGAAAGTTGAGTAAAAGAGAACATCAGCACTATCCCAGGGTCAAGGTGGACCTTTTTTACTAAAAGTTCTCCTTCCAAGATAGAGATGACCATTAGATCATCCAGGTTTTTGTTCGAAGATTGGAAATCTATAACTTCAAAAGTGATCACTGGCATGGTTTGTTTGGTTGGCCATGGAATGGATGAGCCTTCGACTGCAAGCATTGCCTTATAAGAGTGTTTTCTCGCTGAATTTATGTTTCCACCTCAAGAAAAGCCACCTGAAATACAATTTATGACACCACTCGAGTTTGTTATTATATTGGTATCTCTGTCTTTATCTTCATTATCAGTCATTGCAGGCACGCCCCAAGTTTTTGGTGAATTAGTATTTGGTGCTCGATGAGTTTAGTCAACAATGTACTTATCCAGTAAACCTTGCCGAGCTAACTTCTCTAAGAGGTCTTTGGCTACCACACAGTCATCCACCGTGTGAAAATATTTCTGATGGAAAGAGCAGTGCTTTGACTTGTCCATGTGCTTCTGATCTTAATATTTTCTGACCTTTCATGGAGGCTTGATTATCTTGGCATTTAGTATTTCGTTGATGATGTACTCCTTCTTAGTGTTGAATCGGGTATAGTAGTCAAACTGAGGTGTGAGCTTGAAAGGTTTCCTACTATCTCGAGCTTGTGATTGTTTACCGTGCTTCCCTTCATCGCGGTCTAAGGTTGGCCTTTCTAGCTTGTAGGCTTGGTGTAGTTCTTCTTTTCTATCTATCCTGTCGCCTTTTCCCTGAACATTTTAAAGTTTTCATCTTTGCAACCGTGATGGCTTCTTGGAACTTCCCGGGGCTGAAGGCCGCTCTTTAATGCGTGTAAGTGTACGTCTGGATTGAGCTTTGGGATTTCCATGGCCACCTTGTTGAATCTAGTTATGTAGTCTTTAAGACTTTCGTGTTGACTTTGTTTCATAGTGCTGAGATAGTTCGAGTCATGCACGTAGATTTTGGAAGTTGAAAATTTGTTAATAAATAGGTCGGCGAGCTCGTCAAAACTCGATATGGAACTTGCAGGCAAATTAGAAAACCATATCAATGATGCACCATTTAAGAACATCATTGTATAAAATTTGGTGACGTGAATGTTGGGGTCACTGATGAACCACTATTTTATGACTTATTTTGGATTGAATCGAGTGGATTTTATCAACTTTACTCACACGTATCCATATAATTTGCATGTTTTTAAGTTCCCTTTCGAATTTTGTGCTATGATTGAAAACATTATTCCTAGGCCTTTAAATTACTAATTTTTAATCCTCTCATATTACCATTCAATGCAGTGATGCGTTTGTTGAGTGATCTTAGGGTTATAGGGCTAGAATGGCATGGAGGATGAAGAGGAAGCATGCAAAAGTGGAAGGAACATAAGAAATTGAAGATTTGAGAAGCTGAAACCGACGCGTGCGTGTGGTTGAAGCGTACGTGTGATCACGCCATCTTCCAACCGACTTGAACGCGTGACCAGGAATTTGTCCAAGCGACGTGTACGCGTGGCTAACGCGTACGTGTGACGAGCGTCACGTGCTACCATAAAGGGAATATGCTGGGGGGCAATTTAAGAGCTCATTTCTGGCCCAGTTTCGAGCCCAATATGCATATTAGAGGCTGGGAGTGAAGGAGGATGGATCATTCATTATTCCATCAATTCATACACACTTTAGTTTTAAATAGATATAGAATTCTAGAAAGAAAGAGGCTCTCTCCTCTCTCTAGGTTTTAGGATTTCTTCTTTTATTTTCAGTTTCATCTAGGTTTAGATTCTACTTCTTATCTTGATTCAAATTCCTCTTTTAATTTCTTATTATTACCTCTTTTCTTTCTTAGTTTTATATGTTATTTCATTTACCTTGTTGCTTTATTGTTCATGACTTTTTGTTGATTCTAATTTCCTTTTAATGCACTTTGAGGTATTTTATGTTTATTGTTACTTTCTTTAATTTGCTGTTATTGTTTCCTTGAAATTGTTAGAACTAGCTTTTACTATTTTTATTAATTTTCTATGTTTTTATTTTGTGCCTTCCAAGTGTTTGATAAAATGCTTGGTTGGATTTTAAAATAGATTCTTGTGTTCTTGGCTTAGATTGAGTAATTTGGAGACTCTTGAATTGTCAAAATCTCTTTATGATTGGTAATTGAAGATTGTCGGTTAGCTTGAACTTCACTAAATCTAGTATTTCATTATGAGTTGACTAGGACTTGTGAACTCAAGTTGATTTTTCTCACTTGACTTTCCTTCAATTGTTGGAGGTTAACTAAGTGAGAGAAAAAGGCAACTACCATTATAATTGACGATGATAATGAGGATAGAAATTCCAATTCTCAACACTTGCTGGGACTTTTCTTATTTGTTAGTTTATTTTCTTATTATTTACATTCCTTGTTATCATTCAAAAACCCCAAAAATACTTTTTTACAACCAATAATAAGTACACTTCCCTGCAATTCCTTTGAGAGATGACCCGAGGTTTAAATACTTTGGTTATTTTTATTGGTTTACATTGTGACAAACAAATTAAACGTTGATTGAAGGATAATTTGTTGGTTTAGAGCTATACTCACAACGCGATTTTATTGAGAAATTCTTTACCGACAATAATCCTCCGTCAATAACCAAACCCCATGTAAGGTTTTAACGTCATTAGTAAGGTAAAATTTTTAGACATCTAGAACTGCATGATCTCCTTCGAGAAGGGATTCATTCTCTTTGTAACCTTTGATGCTACTATAGAAATCTTAAGTTATGGGTTTCGATCATCCTCGCTGTCCTTGTTTTCCACATTCTTGTGACTTTTTTTCATGTTTCAGCTGTTCTATTTTTTGTTCAAGAATTTTGTCACTTTCTATACTTCAGCTCAGAAGGACACATTGATGGCTAACAACTCGGCCTGTGTTGAAAGAGAATGTTTTTCTTTCGCCATCAAGTAAAATCCTGCAAGAAAGAATGAAAATGGGCAAAGAAAGTTCTTAGGGGGTTAGATTAAAGTCGGCCACACAGTAGACACCAAATGTTATTGTATGGTAATAAGTCCGAGGTATAGCTCTAATCTCCAACGAGGTCGAGTATCCTTAGACGTACGCTAGAAATTAGATATATGTCAGCTGTTCAGGAACACCGGAGTGGTAGGTACCTGCAAAGGCACTCCAAAACTTAAGTAAGAAGATATCTAAACAAGTGTGTTAGCTAAATGAAATAATATTCAAAAGGTGTAGGGCTTTCTTAGTTTGTGTTTTCTCCTTGCTTGGTTACCTATAAATATAGTCATTCCTTACCTAATGGGGGTTTGTTTCTTCTCTGTCTAGGATTTGCGACACAGAGTGGTTACATGAATCTCGTGTGTAATGGATGGAACTTCTTTTTGTTGTATGTAACAAATTTCTTCTGTTGCCGAGTTATAAGCAATAGCCGAATTATAGTAACTGTATTGACTTATAGGTATGGATCATAGTTTAAGATATATGTAAGACCTAAAATTTTTGAAAAATCTTATTATGAACTAATTTCAAATCATATATTTATTTACAGTTTTAATTTCATAAATTATTTTATTAAAGATAATTAAAGGCAGTTTTGATTAGTTGAATTTGAAATAAATTAAAGTTTTTACCCAAACTCTATAATTATTAAGTATTTTCCTATTTAAAAATTACAGTTTAGAAATTCGAAAATAATGAGGTTTGGCTATTTAAATTAGAATTTTATCTAATTTTATAATTATTGAATTATTTTCTATATTTAAATTATAAAGTTAGTAGTTATCAAATAATAAATTTTTATATAATTTAAATAATTGATATTTTTATGATTAAATACTTTAAATTTTAGAAATAAAGAAAATTAATCTCGTTATCTTATAATTTCAATTAGAGTATTTGATTGAGAATTAATTAGTATTTTGATACAACAAATAATATTTTTTGAAGTAATTTTAAGGATTAAATTAGATTTCAAATTAATACTCTCTATACCCTAATTTTATTAAAATTATCATACTCTAATTAAACCCAAAATTTTCAAATTGAAACCCTAACCCTACACAACACAACACTCTCTCACACACACTCCCCAACCCAAACCCTAGCCCCATACCCACGGTCAATAGAAAGAGAGAAAGAAAGAAAAAGAAAGAAGGAAAGAAAGAAGAAAGGGAAAGGAGAAGGGGGCCACAAAGAAGGAGAAGAAGAGAGGGGGAGCTATCCGCACCACCACCTAGCTCGTCGTCACCACTGGTCTGCCTTGGAGCCGCTGTTGAAGCAGAACCGTGAAGAGTAAGGAAGACCACGTCAATTCACCACGAAGCCAACGCCGCTATCATCCTCATCACGGACCTCCACCGTCGCGTGCTGCCACCGTCATCACCAAGCTCGCCTTCATCACCATTGTCACCGGGAAAGAGAGGGATGCGCAGGGTTCAAAAGGGGAAAGCTGGAGGAGGGGAAGAACATCGTTGTTTCACCGTTTTCAATCGCGGCTGAAGCTCGCCACCGCTGCGGCTACCCGTGCTGCAATCTAGGTGGCGTGGAGGAAGGACAAGTTGCTGGGTGTTGCCGCGCATTGCCTTCGCCACCTTTGCCGCTGAATTCGCTGTCTTGGTAAGCGTTTTCATTCCGAAAAGCCCTTTTAGTTGCTGTTCTGTTATCTTATGCTGAGGTGTTGTGGTGTTGTCTGTTATAGGGTTGAGTATCGGAGCTTGCATATCGTGCTCGGAGTTTGCAGCTACTTTGATTTGTTATTTCAGTAAGTAATTATGTTTTGAAAACCCTCACATTAGTATTATGTTGTGTTTGGTTAAAGAATGTGATGTTTGGTAACGTAGGGTCGAGTTTTGGTTATTACATGTTGCTTTTACGTTGTTGTGGTTGCTGCAAAAGTGGTTAGGGGGCTGAAGTTGCGGCTACCACTGTTGCAGATCGAAAGAAAATGGAGTTTTGTCGCGTAGTTGAATTGCGAACGAGGTAGGGGTATTTTTCTAAGAACTTATGTTTATATTTTGAAATTGTTATAAATGGATATTGTTGTGAGAAATACACTTTTTAGTGATTGTATAAGTCTTATGTATTGTCTGGCTATTTTGGATGAATATGATTGCTTGTTTGATTGGATCATTGCTTGGTTTTGTTAAACAGACAGTTGTAGAATTGTTTCTTTAAAGTTTTAGAAATTGGTTTGATTCGGTGAGAATGATTTGATTTTGAATCAGTTTTCTTGGGATATGAAAATTATATGAATTTTTAGAATCAGCTTGATTTTAAACTGACTTGGTCTTGAACCCGTTGGAAAGGGTTGCAGAATGGTTTGATTAGGACCCAAAAAGGGTGGAAAAGTCCAAGTTTTAGGGGATATGCTACCAAAATTTCTATAAAATCTGAGACTTTATTTGAAATGTTATTTAGAAAATTATAAATTTAAGAATTATATTATTTTACTTAAATTATTTGAGAAAATAATGAATTATGCATTGAATTGAATTAATAAAAAAGAGAATTATGATTGAGCTTTATTTCTTAAGAAAAGTGTTATAGTTTGAGTGCAAGTTATTTAGAAAAGATTTGTATTTTGAGATTGATTTAAATGTGAAAGGGTTTATATTTTGAGTTTGATTAAAGAACCATATTCGGTGGAGTTTTAGTGAATTTAAAGGAAACCAAACTTTGATTGAATAATTCCGTTTGTGAGGTTTTGGAAGTCAAAGAATTGGTTTTAAGGTGAACCTGAAAGTGGTTTTGATTTAAACGGATTGGTTTTGTTTTAAGTGATTTGGTTTTGGAATTGGATTTGGGACTTTTGATTTATATGATTCATTTTTTAACTAAATTCTATTTTTATTTACTCAAAACCAAGAAGTTATGATTTTAAGGATTTTTAATATATTTAAAGAATTGAGATAGGTTGTCATTTTCTAAAGTCTTGAGATCTTGCCGTGAATTTTTTAATTAATAACTCTTGATTTTAAAGTGGTTAAACTAATGATTTTAAGAGTGAAGGATTTTTGAGTCTTTTTTAAGAGATTTACAATTGATACAATTTTGAAGTTGTTTGGAGTTTTCAGAGAATGTTACCAAAAGTGGTATGGTTTTGAAGGAAATTGATTTGAGGAAAGGTGACTCTTGGCGAGATGTGAACTGAATACGTTTTAATTTTTGGAAGTAAATGAGCCAAGATTGATTTTGAAATCGGAACGAAGATGAGTTTGTTTCTGATTGAGAAGCGATTTGTAAGTCGCAAGAGTGTGTCAGACAGTATATCCCTGGACAATGTGTCGGACACTATATCCCTAAGTAATGTGAGGACTGAGGCAGAGTATCCAGCTCACATCCTTTCGGAATTACAAGAGTGTATCGGACACTATATCCCTGGACTGTGTGCCGGGCACGATATCCCTAGAAGTTCGCATTTATATTCGTGACCGAAAGGCAACATTCTCATGGGATGTGTCAGGTAGGTAGTTGAACCGACATTATGATATCACAGCCAATAGGACAGATATTCATCATGTGCATCTATGTGACATTGTTTGTGTGTGCATATTGTAATTAGTTTGTCTATGTGAATAATTATGTTTAACTGCTAATTGCTATACATTATGTAACTACTTTGATTGTGTTTGAACCTTTCTACTTGTATTTGTGACTAAAATTGGTTGGATTGTGGTGAATTGGATGTTGATTGAGTTTTTTGGGTCTGAGGCTGTGATTGATTATGTGATGGGTGGGAGTTTGTGATTGGTTTGTGTTTGTGATTTAGTAAAATACGAAAAATCAAACTGGTTTAGCATAGACTTAATGAACCTATGCTTGGAATAAGTTGGTCATTCATGCTGTCTAGGAAAACTTTTAATATTTTGTACAAAAGGAAAAGGTTTTGCATTTTAAAGAATTAACGGATTTCTCTTTTAAAAAGGAATTTGGATTTTTGAATATAAACCTTTGGTTTTTGAAAAGATACATAAGACGAGCAACGATCACTGTACCTTAAATACAGTTTTATTTTACGTATCTTATTATAGAAATTCTCTAACACTATAGTGAGAACCAGTGAGGACGATGTTCTCACTCCCCTACAGGTTTTCCCTTTTCAGCATGAGGAGTGCTACACATACAAGTCCTTTTGGTTTACAAGTCATACAAGTTGGGATAAACCCAATAAAAAGCACGATTACCCATACGAGCGTGTTAACACGCGCGCTACTCAATGGTTTCCATAGCGCGCTTCGCATTCCTCCTCCTCCTCTTCCTTCTTCTTCTCATTCTTCTTCTCCTTCTTCTTTGCGTTTCTCCTCTTTCTTCTTCGCGTGTTTCATCCTCATCATCGTTTTTTATTGTTGTTATTGTTGCTGCATTTTTTTCTCCTCCTCTTTCTATTAATTTTACAACATTGTGAATTTTTTCCCTTCTTTGTTTGATTTTTTCTTCCAAGAAGAATTATAAAAAATGAAATAAGATAAGGAAGAAGAAGTAGTAGAAGATGAGGAGGATGAAGAGAAAGAGTTTTGAATTATGCAGAACTTATCAGAATAAAAATACACCCAAATATCTTCGTATTACACCCAAATATCTTTGTGTTACACCTAAATTTGCTGCAAATACAGAAAAATATTTCCTCTAATGCTGCATTTTTTTCCTTATTTCTTTCTTTCTTTTAGTTAAATGAATGTAAGTTTATCATCTTCCAAGTAATTTTGTACCATTATGTGTTTCTTCTTCTTCTTTTTTGTTTGATTTTTTTGTTTTTATTCTTGTTAAAAGAGTAAAACAAGAAGAAACTTGAGAAGGTAAAATAAAAAGAAAAAGATGAATAAGAAAAAAAGATGATGATGATGGGAAAAAAAGAAGAAGCAACAGAAGATGAAGAGGAGAAAGAAGAAGAGTTTTGATTATGCAGAACAGTTTTGAATTATGCAGAACTTATTAGAATAAAAATACACCAAAAATTCTTAAAAATACACCCAAATATCTTCCTGTTACACCCAAATATCTTCGTGTTACATCCAAATTTGCTGCATATATAGAAAAATGTTTCTTCTAATGCTACATTTTTTTCTTCTTTTTTTTCCTTATTTCTTTCTTTCTTTTAGTCAAATGAATGTAAGTTCATCCTCTTTCAAGTAATTTTGCAGTATTATATGTTTTTTCTTCTTATTTGTTTGTTTTTTTGTTTTTATTCTTGTTAAGAGAGTAAAACAAGAAGAAACTTGAGAAGGTAAAACAAAAAAGAAAAGATGAATAAGAAAAAGAAAAAGAAGATGGTGATAATGATGAAAAAAAGGAAGAAGCAGTAGAAGATGAGGAAGAGGAAGAGTTTTGAATTATGCAGAACTTATAAGAATAAAAATACACCTAAAATTCTTAAAAATACATCTAAATATCTTAATGTTACACCCAAATATCTCTGTGTTACACTCAAATTTGCTGCATAATCAGAAAAATATTTCCTCTAATGCTGATTTTTTTTTCTTTCGAATTGAACCACACCTCAGCCATTTGATTAGATTCAAAACAATAATCAATTTCGTTTTGATTCAATTGACAATATGAACCTGAATTATTTATTATCTTCAACAATGAGATAACTGATAATGGAGGAGAAAGAGAAAAAGAAAGGAGAAGAAATTCTAATGAAAGAAAGGAAGAAGAGGAGGAAGAGAAATATGTGGTGTTGATGATGGACAATAATGAAGAAGAAAAATAAAGAAGAACATGCAGTAACAAGAAGAAGAAGAAGAAGAATGTGCAATAACGGTACAAAGCGTATGAATATAAATGACTTGTAAAGACTTGTATGAAAAAAACGCTTGTATGTGGAGAATAATTGTTTCAGCATATGGACGAAGAAGTCATGAAAAGTTTATTTCGTTTTATGTTTACACGATATTTTGTATTGTTTTAGATATTAATTTTTCCCTCACCTCTATTCTTCTAATTTTATAAGAGGGATAGGAATTATGATGTGCAATACTTTTGTAAGTTAATATTATATATATATTCTTTGTAAGTATTGTATATGGTTTGTAAGTATGTATTTATGTTTTCAACTAAAAAGTCTTTTGAAAAGTTATATGGTTTTAAGTTTTAAACAGACTCTTATTCTAGAACTAAATATGTTTATAGTCGTCGTAATATCTAAACTATCAGAGTGACACAGCCAGAAGCTTGACATTCTGATAGCAATGTGTTACAATATACTTATAAACTAGTAAGTCTCCGTAAATATAAAATGAAAAAATATTAGCAGATCATTAAAATTTATTATTTTTTATCATCACTTAGTCATCAACTCAGTTTCTTTAATTTAATTCTTTTCGTTTAGTAATTTAATAATATATATTTTTCATACTTTTAAATATTTATGGCTAATTAATGACAAAAAATAATAAATTCGAATGACCCTATAATATTCTTATATAAAATAATTTACAAAATGAATATTTGAGTAACATTCATTCCCTCATCGTTTCAATTTCAAATCTCAATTGTGTAATTTAATTCATGTTTTACGCACACAACTTAATACTTTGGAATTATATGAAAATTAGGATTTATTTGAAATAAAGATACAATATATATTTGTGTTATTGACTTCTCAATTTTTTTTATACAATTCTATGATTAAAATTCCATAAATATTGTCAGATCTTACATCTTTAAAAAAAAAAAAACTTACAAACTGTGTAAGACAAAACACCAAAAAATCAGTAAAATAATTACTACTTCAATAGCTACATGAGCTTACCACCACGACTAAGCACAAAATCTTGAATGATATCAACAGAATACAGTTTTTTTTTTTTTAAGAACGGGGCCTAAATCCAGAGAAAATATCAAAATTCAAAAACGAGACGTAGAAACCTCCTCCGCATGTAACACATTATTAACGAAAATAGATCTTCTCAATTTTTTTTAACATTTAAAAGAATAAAATATAATCTTTTATTATTAATTTTATAAGTAAAATTAAAAATAAATATGAGAAAAAATAATAAAGAGTGAAATTAAATAATTAATATCATCTAATTTTTTATCTATTGAAAAAGATCTACTCTCATTACTATACATGTATATCAACTCATTTAAAAGAACATCTAACAATACTTTTTTTTAGGTAAAATATATCTTTTGTTCTTAAAATTTGTTAAATATTTTTAAAATATTCTTAAATTTTATTTTGTTTCAATTTTATCTTAAAAATTTTTTATTTGTATTAAATATATCCTTAAAAACTAATTCAACAACAATTTTATAAGAATAACTTTCAACACAAGTAAATAACTCCTAATTTTCAAGCGTTATTATTAAATTAGTTTAAAACTTTTTTAAAAATTTAATGCAAGAGTATATTTAATACAAATTTAAAATTTTTGAGACAAAACAAAGATATTTTAAAATTTTTTGACAAATTTAAAGATAAAAAATAATTGTTTTTGGTTATTTTATCTAGCCATCAGTGATATTTTTTTTGGGCCATATAGAGCATGAAAATTTAATACATTTTATTTTGGATCGTAGCTAGAATTTATGAGGCCCGCTTCCGTTAAAAACGTCGAACTCTAAAGCTGCCACATGCCTCATCTCTCACTCTTGACAAATACAAAACGTTGAAACTATCATATTCCGAGACAAATCCCCCTTCCAAAAACAAAAATCACCGGAGTTTTTTTATAAACAAAAACATATCCAAATTAGCTCTCTAAAAATTTTAGAACGGGTATTTTAGTTCCAATAATTTTTCATTTACGAGAAGAATTATTCCCGTAGTACAAATTAAATTTTTTATTATTTTTAATCAAATTTTTAATATACATGTTAAAAAAATAATTTTTAAAAAAATTTATTATAAAACAATTAATTTTTTAAAATTAACACTATAAAATAAATTATAGTATTTCTTTAAAATAATGAAAGAACCAATTTGTCCAACGTGAATAATTTTCAAAGATTTACATAAAATAAAAATTTATTAGAGACCTAGATAAGATTTTTTGAGATCAATTTAAAAATAAAAAATATTACTATAAAATAAATTAATCTTCCTTTCAAAACAACGAAGTAATTAATTTGTTTGACATGAATCATTCTTAAAAACTTGTTGAAAATAAAAATTTATTAAAAAAATCAAAATATTCGATTTAAAATTTTTTAAAAACCAATAAATGAAATTGTATTATTCAAATCTTTAATCATTCGGCCACTTTTGATGACTTTACTCATAAAATATATGCAACTAAACATTGAGTTATGTACTCAACTGTCACCTCTAATTAATATATATATATATATATATATATATATATATATATATATATATATATAAAGTTTTTAACTTTTAAGATTAATCTCTATATACAAGTGTAAGCTTTATAAGTTTGAAAAAAATAAAACTCACTAAATATACTGTTTATGTTACCTGCCTTTTTAATAGACTTTTAAATCAATTCAAATCAATTAACCTATAAATATATAACTTTTATTTTTTAAAAGATTTCGTTTTTTTTTTTGAATTTCTTACCAAATTTGTTGGATCTCCTTCTTGCTTCGTTTTTTCTTTTTCGATTTTCATGGTTTTTTAAATCAAGTTTTGAAATTGTTTTGAAGATAATGGAACTTCAGAAATACACACAAACGATTACAGAAATACACCCAAACGATTACAGAAAGTATTACAGAAATACATCCAAAGGATTACAGAAATACACCTAAAGAATTTAAAAAAAAAAAACACCCAAAACATGGGGGAGACAGTATATTTCTTCTTGAAACCTTTTAATATTTTACTGGTTAAGGATGAGGCACATGGCTGAGACAATCTAGAAAAAAATCCTAAAAAAACAGTAAAACAGTACCTTGAATAATGTTTCTTTGTCTTTTCTGGTGATTTTTTATGGAGATTTGTATTTTTTCTTATTGATTTCTTCTACTCTTCGCGAGGAATTGGAACGTGTCTTTTGTTTCGAATGTCGCTTGAATCTTGACGGTTTGCATTTTGATTGAAGAAGAAGAGGAAGAATGCGAATCTTGACGGTTTGCGTTTTGATTGAGGAAGAAGGGAAAGAGTGCGACATAATGAACACGTGCATTGGACGCTCGATTTTAAAGGAGTGGTACGCATATTTTTTCTTAAATTTAGACCAACTTGTATAACTTGTAAGTCAAAAAAACTTGTATGTGTAGTAAACCTCTTAATTTATTATTATATACATAAATACAAAATAGTTTAATTAAGATATAACACAAACTTTTCTTCCTTTAACTTTTTAGATACTATCTAAATATTACTTATTCGCAAATCTTTAATTTATCATTTTTATCCTTGTAAATTAGATGCCATTCGTTGAAATTTCAACCTCCACTTATTGGATAAAGATAAATTGTGAACAATATGCATTTTGTAATTTTTATTTTTGTTCTTTTATTTATATATATATATATATATATATATATATGATAAAATATTATTTTAATCTCTAATATTTGTATTAGATCAAGTCTTAATTTAGTTCTTAATATTTTAAATATTCTATTTTAATTTTAAAATTTTTTATATAGGTTCAATATTTTTTTTGCATTAACATAAAAGTTCTTTCTTTAATTTTGAAGTGTTGATAAGTGATTAATAGGATTTAAGATTTTCTTATAAAAAGGAGATAAATAAAAAGAAGTGCTACAAAAAAGTTTTAGTAATACTTTTTTAAATACAAAAAAAATATAACTTAACAATAATTTTGTTAATTATTCGTGTCAAATTCAACAATAAATTAACATTAAATCTATTTAAAATTTTTTGAGACAAAAATAAAACTTTCAAATTATTTGTTAGAAATTAATTTAGAATTTTACTCAAATATTAACACTAAAATAATACTTTATATATATTCCTAGATTTTATATTAGGGGAGAGAGAGAGAGAATTTATTGAGAGAGAGAGAGAGAGAATTTATTGAAAAACAAAGAAGCAAGCAAAACAAATAAGCATGCAATAAATATGAAGAAGAATCTAATTTTTTTGGTAGCAAGATTAATAAATAGGGTGAGTGCTAAAATGAGTGATGGGAGAAAGAATGGAAGAAGTGATGAAGCTAATTAGGCTATGGAAAACATGCAAAATTTGTGGAATAGAACAGGCAATGGTAAAGACATTTCATCCAAGGGTTAACCGATAGTGCTAACGAAGGCAACGTCCTTATTTTTTGTATTTCAAGGCTAATCACAAATTAAAAATGGAACTGGTAGGCCCAAACAAAACCACTCATTGCTCCTACTTAAAGCTAAGTATAATCATTCCCCTTTTCAATTTCTCTCACAGGGGTCTCTTTTGGGAATCATTTAATTTATACATTACTTTGGAAGTTTAGGCTTGCGATTCATACAAGCAAATGTCGCTTTCCACTCTTTCACATCAATTGTGTGGTGGTTCATTCGCATCGATCAATCACCTCCCCCCTCTTCTTTTTTTTCTCCGATCCCTCTCCCTTTCCCTACTCCCTCTAACTATATTCTATATACGTATTCATACACAACGTTTGCAACATGCCATATTAAACTAATAATGCTTGGATAGTTATATGTCTTAACAATATGCACCACAGCACCAAGCTAGCACACAACCATTTCTTTTCTTCACCAAGTACCTAAGCTTCCCTTACATACGTATAAATACAGTTTACTTGCAATACGTCAATAAAGTGTAAAATATTTACTGATTATATTACGTATACACTAAAATCAGTTACCAGTATAAAATACATGTTGGTACAAATATATGTTGAAAATAAATTAAACCACATATATATTTATACACAAATAAATTAATGACTGATTTTAGTAGTTGATTTTAGTGTACAAATAACATTTTTGAATATTTACACTATCATTCATTAATTAGATGCTTGTATTTTATAAGATATTTAAAAATATGAAATAGTTAGATAAAATATTTTCACTAATACGAAGATAGCATTATTTATTAGAATTTCGAAACTAATTTATTTCATTCAGAAAAATTTTAAGTACTAACATTTTCTGATTAGTATACGCCTGAAAAAATATATTGATCTATATATTTTCAAATGTTGGGTTGAGATATATTTTCCGTTTGACTATTTTTTATTTTTTATAATTATTTAAAAAGAATTACCTAGTTATAAGTTAGATTGAAGATAATAATATGATTATTTTTATTTTTTATTTAACAGGCATTTAAAAATTTGTCGTGAACTAATAATGGAGCGACGATATTATATATGAGCTTTATATATTGGGTTAATAAGTTAGTTAATATAAATATATGTCACACATACAAGTTGCGACATATCGTCTTATCCAATCATTATCAAGACAGAGAATAGAAGGTGCATTATATATGGGTAACTTGAGATACAACTTGTGACATATAGTGTCTTATCCGATCATTATCAAGAGAAAGAAGGCAGATTCGAATTCTCTGATCTATATATGTAAAATCTCACTCGATGATATTAGTATGAATGGTATTGAAGAATGAAGAGTACTGAAGCAGTTCATTGCATGGAATTACTTTAATTAAGGGCCAATGTCATTGTGTAATAGCAACATGATCTCACCTCCATAACTAATGGGTCCTTTCGATTGAAACAACGAATGTTAGGGCCGCTTTAGGCAAAGCCGACAGTATATCTTTCCAGAACTTACCTTCCACATATTATTAATGATTTATAATAAGTAATTCCTGCTTTGCCTATGGTTAAATACTATATTTATCTATGGACTTTTGTATTTGTAAGAAATTGCGTGCTATCAGTAAATTCATAATTAAATATATAATTTACCCCACCCCATTTCCCTAACGAAAGAGATCACCAAAAAAGCTAAGTACTAAAATAAATTAAAATACCTAAAAGAAAGTTATAAAGAAAACCACTTTCCACCTTTTGAGAAATATATGCATGTGATTGCAGAGTATGCTTGGTTATGATTAGTGATTGATGAAAGGACATGGCAAAACACTCATCGTTTTTAGCAGAAGGATAATAGTTACGATTCACGGACATTTCTTTAGTTTGTCGTATATGTGTGTCGGATATATTTTGAATACGATAGTTATTGGTATTCGTTTGACATGCATGTTTTATGTATTTAATCGTATTTTAATAAAAAATAATTTTTTTTGCGAACACATTTATACACACTTAAATATCATCACGTATCAATATATTAAATCTTATTTTTTAACATGTATTCTTAAAATGAGTTTAAAAATAATATATTAATTATTAAAATAAACAATATTTTAAATATATTATATAATTAAAAAATATATTAAAATAATTAAAAAATTAATTTATATTTTAATATCAATAAAATACTAAAATATCATTACAATTTATCTATAAAAATTTTAAATTTATGTGTACACGTATTTTATATTGTGTTGTGTCGTGTTTTGTATCAGTGCCCATGCTTTATAGAATAATAGAAATAAAAATGTTTTATATATATTAAAAATTATTAATAATGCATATGTATAAATTTTATATATTGTTTTACAAATTTTTTTAATAAAATAAAAAGTATTAAATAATCAAATTTGATATAAAAAATAATTAAAATTATTTACAATAATATACTTAAACTTTTTAACAAACACTAATTACGTATTTCATGATGGTGATATTATTAGTGGTTGATATTTAATATTTACGTAGTATTATTGATAAAAATTAGCCAATGATCGCTTAATAACAAACATTTCATAATATTTAACAATTAAGCCTAAAAAATTTAAAAATTATGCATCTAAACGAATTTATATTTGATTGAAGTATATTATTTCCCAAGATTTTTCTTACTTGTACATCCATTGATCTAAATCAAGGTCATTAATGATCCCCAAAATCCACTCACAAGTGACATGCAGCAGTGGTCCACAGGTCCGCAGAACTTGAGTGCAGGTCTTATTAGGGTTGAAATTGTTGCTAAGCGTTACGGCAAATAATTAATCATTATAGCTTTAATGTTGCAATATAAATAAGTACGTAGTATAAAGAATTGTTTTTTTATTAATTTCTTATTATAAAATTATTTGTTTAACTTTTATTATTTAGAGGATCTAACGTTTAAAATGAAGGAAAAGTATTAAATTGGTCATTTATGTTTGAACGTAATTTTATTTTGATTTTTAAAATTTAGAGTGTCCTATTTGAATAAAAAAAATTTTATTTAGTTTTAATGTAATCTTATTATAAGGTTAAAGTTAAATAATTAAGAAAATATCCTACTACTCCTATATGACAGTAGTACAAGAATAAAGTCGATAATCTAGAGAATACGTATAAGTTCTAGAAGTACAAAATCAATCGTAAATGTATCAATTCATTTATTTATCATTTTTCTTACAATTTAAATGAAATATTTCTATAGAACTAAGAAAAATGATAAATAAATATATTGATGCATCTACGGTTGATTTTGTACCTTTGGAGCTTGTACTTGTTCTCCAAATTATCGACTTTACTCTTATACTACTGTCATGTAGAACATTTTATTAATTATTTAACTACTTTGATTTTATAGTGATACTATATTGAAGTCAAATGAAAATTTTTTAAATTTAAATAGGACGTTTTAAATTTTAAGAATTAAAATAAGATTACATCCAAATATAAAGACCAATTTAATACTTTATGAATTAGAAATTCAAACTTAGAATTTAGAATATAAAATTTAAAATTTAAAATAAAAATAATTTTAAAATTGGTTAATATTAATTAAATTCATGAAATTAATTGTGAGTAAAATATTCACATGTGGAGTTGGTTCATGTTTAGGAAAGAATAAGAATCAAACATATCAAATTTAGTAAGTTCCAGTTGGATGGAATAAGATATATTTTTGTCAATTAACTCTAACCAATTAAATTTGGATAGGATCATTTGGATAATTGAATATCTAATTAAAAATTAAATTTAAAAAAATTAAAAAATATGTAAAAATATAATAATAAAAAAAATAAAGAAAAGAAAACATGAATTATAATTGCAATACATTATTAAATTTATATTTTAAATAAATATCATCTAATATTTATAATTCTGCGAACTTTTAACATTTTTTAAAGTTTAACAAAAAATGTGACATAACAAATATCGTTGGGTATATATATATATATATATATTAAAGAATAAATTATTATTTGTACTCATAAATTTTATAAATATTAACAAAAATATTTATTAAATAAAAAGTTAATGTTATATCTATAAAAGATAGATTTTGTGTGATAAAAATATTCAAATTTTAATTTTTTATTAATTTTTTAATAAAATTTTCATATTATCCCTACTTTTTATTATTCTTCCCTAAATTTTAATCTTTTACAATCCTTATCAACACCTTCTCTAATTATCATCGCCTCTCCTCCCTCTCTTCACTATCAGTATCACCACTCACAGTCACTGTTACCACCATCTGCACCACTATTATCATTCCTTACCACCATTATTTTTTTTTATGGGAGACTTTTTTTAGTAGTTGTGAGCTGAGCTGTAAATAACTAAACAGAATTATAATAGCATTGAAATCAAACAAACACTTATATCCGGATCTCAAAACATCAAAAACTTTAAAATTCTCACTGATAAAAAACCAGAATAAAGGCGCAATCATGAGAGACAACAAATTGTTGTACAAAACAAAACTTTAATTGTTCAATCCTAGATTCATGATCATTTACTTCATATAAACCATTTCGGAGTGATTGTGATAAAATTAAATAAGCAAAAGCTCAATAATAAGCAGTAAAGGTAAAAGCATAATTAGTGGCATCATACCTTGGTATCGGCGAGTATAATAATGAGAGAGAAAATGTGAGTTTGGAGAGGCAAAACTAATGGCAGAAGACGATGTCTACAAAGGCGACAAGAGGGGTGAGAGATCGGAAGACGATGAAGGTGTCGACATTGGCGTGACGGAGGAAGTTGGTGTTGGTGAAAATGGCGAGAAAGAAGACGAGTGCGGTGGGAAAGAAGCGCTTGGTGGTGTCGATAGTGAAAGGGTTCTTGTGGACAAACCCAAATTTACCGAGAAGGTAGACGCCAACAGCGAAAGTGAGATGTTGGAGTGCAGTTAAGAAGTCAGCGTAGTTGAATTGAGTGATGTCGTATTTGTTGATGATGGCGAGGAGACTAAAAAAGAGTGTGTAACTGACTACAAGGATAGAAAATTTTGAGGAGAGGATGAGGCAATAATAATCAGGTGCTGATGGTGGTGAGGGTTGTGAAAGTTTAGAATTTGGAGGAGAAGATAAACAGTTGGGATAATTTAAAAATTTTATTAAAAAGTCAACAAAAAGTTAAAATTTAAGTATTTTTATTGCAAAGAACTCATCTTTCATAAGTATAACATTAGTTTCTTTATTTTATGGGTATTTTTATTAGCATTCCTAAAGTTTATAAATACAAATGATAGTTTATTATATATTAAATTCTACCCAACTCTTCCGAATAAGTAATCTTCTATGATAAAGCTAATAGTTATTGGATGAAATGAATTAGGTCATTAAAATTATTAATATTAATTCTTCATTTAACTTAAATTTTGACAACCAAACTAATTAATCATTGTAAAATCACTTAAACGCCATTCCTATAAAATCACACCATTCTTATATTAACTCTATTAACAATTATGAAATTCACCCTTACTCGATTAATAACTTATTTATTTATTTTTAATTTTAAATTTATGATTCGGTCTTTTGTTTTTTTTATTTGTTCATTTTAATTTTTTAATTATTATTATTAGATCTAGTCAATATATTCGTAGTTTTTTTAAAAAATATAAAATAAAATTTGTTGTAACTTATAATTTAAAAAAAAAATTTACTATATTTAATTAATTTAATAAATTAAAAGTTAATATTAACCTGACATAACTTATTTCATTTAATAATTGTTAGATATATCATAAAGAATAACTTATTTGCCCTTCATTTAAAAAAAAGTTGGGTAGAATTTACAAACACGCGCGTGCGCATATATATATATATATATATATATATATATATATTGAATAATCGTTTTGTTTCGAATTTTGCAACTATAAAATCATATCTAAACCAATTAAGAATACGTTTAGTTGAATCTTATATATTAGCCCAATTATCCGACAAATTTAAAACCAATTAAATTGATCGATCGAATTTATTGTTATGGAGTAATCAAACTACCCGTAAACGTGTGCATATGGGTCCTAGCTTTTTTCAATTGCCGAAATATATACAGAGTGAAACTTGGTTTCATATATGAAAGCAGGCTTGACGACAATCATGTTACATGTAGATCACGATATCATTCATATTCGCACGATTTCTTCTAAATTAAATTAAACATACACAATATCAAATCAATAAAAGAAAAGAATTGGGATTGCTTAAATCATAAATCATAAAGCAACGAACTTGTTATTTTTCTGTCTTCTCACACGTGTATGGATATGTATTGCCTTCAGGATTCTCCTGGAAGCCATGAAAGATACACTAAAGAATTAACAAAATGTCAATTGCTTTCCGAATACATATATATATGATGCACAAACACCGTCAGCAATACACATTTACTAAAATTTAATTAAAGATATCATCCTGCTGCCTTGAGATGTAAACATTTTGAATGTTTAATCAGGGCTATTTTAAGTGAGAAGAAAGCAAAATTATATTTTAAAGATTTCATTTTCATGTTTGTAAAGTAGACGAAAATAAGATTATATCTTTTCCTGGAAGGTTCATGCATGTTTGCACAATCAAGTTCTTTTTTTTTTTTTTTTCTGATATTGAGCTAGCTAGCAAGTAGGGTAACAAGCACCTGACCTGATTATACAACACACATGCATACATGTATACATACACGCACTATCTATGTGCCTTAATGTACTTTCTCATCTTGGCATGTATAATCTATATATCATGTGTGTTGATGTATGTACATAAGATATTAATTAAGATCGATTATAAAAATAACAATACTATATACACACAAAAAATCAGTTATCAAATAAAATTATATATTTATATATATATATATATATTGTTTAATTTATTTTTAATATATATTTTATGATTTGATAGTTAATTTTTGGTGTAAACATAATATAATTATATAAATAATTAAATTCGAGTGCTGATGCTTAGGAAATATGAACTATATTGGCTTAGCCTTGGCGTTTAGTAATATTAAGTTGATGGTTAATAATAATAGTGTTAGGGAAAAAAGGGAATGAAGTAGTAGTGTAAACAAGGTGATAGGAATGACATGTGTGTCACTTTCAGGATATGTGATGAGGTTAGTTGTTGGGAAAACGGAGATCGGAAATAGCAGGAAGAAGGGGATGCATGGAGTAACTAATTAACAACGTAACAGTATTATATTACTTATAGTACGTAGAAATTAGAGGGACTAGGTATAGTAGTAGATAGTAGAAGGAGTAGTAAATCTGATGGAGGGTCATTTCAGAGTTAGATGGAGAAGTTGTGGGTCCCGTCCCATCTGGTTGTGGATTATATATTCCGGCTCTGATCTGTACTTTCCCTCTCTTGTTTTTAAGGAGAGTTAGAAAGAAGATCCAATCGCGATCCAGGTATTATATTACACATTCATTAATGCAATGGGTCACCATTCGTGCTGCAACCAACAGAAGGTTAAGAGAGGCCTTTGGTCCCCTGAGGAAGACGAGAAACTCATTCGTTACATTACCACTCATGGCTATGGCTGTTGGAGTGAAGTCCCTGAGAAAGCTGGTACATCCATTATCGATTACTATATATTCTTTTCATTTCGTTTCAATATGTATTAATTGCATGATCTATCAGGGCTTCAAAGGTGTGGAAAGAGTTGTAGGCTGAGATGGATTAATTATTTGAGGCCTGATATTAGAAGAGGCAGGTTTACACCAGAGGAGGAGAAGTTAATCATAAGTCTCCATGGTGTCGTAGGCAATAGGTAATTTCAATTCTTCTCATCACTCTTTTCGTTCTCAGATTTTGATTCTTGTTATTTTTTGTTGAATTTGTGAAACAATAATAATGCACGCAGATGGGCGCACATTGCAAGCCACTTGCCTGGTAGAACTGACAATGAAATAAAGAACTACTGGAATTCGTGGATCAAGAAGAAGATAAGAAAGCCTTCTTCAGCGGCAACAAATAATGCATCTTCACAAACTAGTGTGGATCATTCTTCTCACTTCAGCTATAATAATTATACTAATTCCAATCAACTACTAGATCATCATCAAGATAATCTAACACCAAAGCAACCACTTCATCAAGAATCCTTGTTCTCTTCAACATACCCACTATTTATGTTTGACACTAGTTCACTAGATGGGACCACAACAGACAACAGTTTACGAGTTGATCAAATATTCCAAGATGCTAATGTTGGTTTGAGTTCTGAAACATGGAACTTGAGCCACCACCAGAACCCAGTTCAAGCACTTGCTGCTCCTCCATCAACAACTTTCGCAGTTGCTGTGGGATTGGACACAACCAACTATCTGCCGCCATTGATAGAGAACGTGGAGAGCATGGTACCGGTTGAGGTGCAATCTTGTAGCATGGAGGAGGTAGGAGATGGGGCTCTAGACTGCTTGCAATTGCAGAGGCAACAAGATCAGTTGAATGCATGGGTTGAATCCACACACCAACAATGTCCTAACTTTCTCTTTTGGGACAATGTTGAAGGCCCAATTGGTGGGGAACAAGAACTTGCACCAAATTCTTCATCAAATAAAACTAGTGCTCTTTCTCCTTTTCCTTTGTGAGAGAAGGTTCTGATGTGTCCCTACATGCATACTCTCTTTTTTCCTTTTTTCTAAATGACTTCTCTAACTTGGGTGAAATTCCAGGCCAGGCTTTCTGAAACTTTGCAGAGATTGCTCCCTTTTTTCTTTCTTTGATTTTTGATTGCTGATTTGTAAAGATTGTGGAACGCGAGTGAACGAGTGAGTGAATGTGATATATGTATACATTATATTTACAAAATGTGTGTAATTTTATTATTATTGGGGTGTTTTTAGTGGGAAAAGGGAAAGTGATGGAAATAATAAAGGCTATTATTGCAAGTATAGCTAGCAGCAAAGTTTGATTTTGAATGGGGGATTATAAAGCAAAGCAGCTTCAATTTGCAATATATTTGACTGTACAAAAGGAGGTTTTTGAATGATGAGAATGATAATAATGGATACATTATTGTATTATTATATATGTTCCATTTATGTATGTATGCATGTGTGTATGTTTTTAACTTTTTATTAATCAGCTATAGCTAGTTTGAGTTTGAAGATATTTGACTATGTATATATATGCATGCGGTGGTTTTAATTTGAATGATGATGATGATGGTGATGATGTTTTAATTTTGCTTATATACATAGATATATGTATCTCCATTCTCCAACAACCACGGTGCCTTGTAAAAAGAAAAGACCAAAATAAAAAGTGAAAAAGCATTGACTTATCTCACATGCATGTCTCCCAACCAACCCCCAAAAACACCAAACGCAAAAGCGAGAGAGAAAAGAGATTCTCTTCTTCTCGCCATGCTAAGGCTGGAGACGAATTGCTCTCGCCATTGCTACGTTAATTCTCTTAAACCCTTCCACTTCAACACATCTTTGTTCTTCTTCAATGGTGGCATTTTTTTTTCATCCCATGTATCCCCACAAAATTTTTACTCTGTTTATACCTCTAAACCGACTAAATTTCAAAAGTAGTCTCTCAGATTTAGTTCGTACATTAATTTAATCTTTGAAATTTTAAATGCACTAATTTAAACTTTTAGATTGAACTCCGAATGACATACTAGTCTTTTAGTCTATTTTTGACGTGAGTCAACATACTAACTGCTGATGACTCACATACTAACTGCTGATGTAGCACCACTTCTGTCACGTGAACGTGGCATCATCATTCACCCGTCATCATTATTATTATCCTCTTTTTCATCCCTATCTTCATCTGTCTCTCTCTCTTCTTCCCCCACCCTCCACCACCTTTCCCTCTTCTTCCCCTTTCCATCTCCTTCCCACCTTCTATTACTTTCTGCTCAAGTCTCTTTGCCATCATACTATTTCCTTTGATCTTTTTTCCTCCTCTTCCATTTTCACTGTCACAGCACTTGCCACACTCAAGCTGAAAATTTCAATATACACTAACAGAAATTACAAATAGAAAAACCTAAATGCAACTCCATATTCCAAAAAAATCATCTAAACCCTCACATTATTACACCCAATAAAGTCACAGTTCACAAAAGAAGCTAAATCCACAAAACAAAATCAAAGATTTTAGAATTCTAATACAAATTCACAATAAAAAAGAAAAAGGAGAATGAATGAAATTGAGGTGATGGAGCGAGTGTTTGAAAAATCTTGAAAGAGAGAGTGTCCTAAATGATGAGGTAGTAATCGACGGCTACGACGATGAATCGAGCATCGGGAGAGAAACAATAAAGACCCATTTGTTTGTAAGATTCAATGAATTTGTAAGACCCAAAATTTTTGAAAAATTTTATTTTGAGCTAATTCAATCTATTTATTCGTTAAACACTTTATTTTTAGAAATTATTTTATTAAAAAGTAATCAAATCAAGTTTTGATGATTAAAATAGAAATTTTACTTAATTTTATAATTATTGAGTAATTTTTTATATTTAAATTATAAAGCTTAGTAGTTATAAAAGAATAAGAATTTTATATGATTTAGTTTAAATAATTGAGATTTTAGAATTTAATACTTTAATTTTTATGAGCAAAAAAAATTAATTGTATTATCTCTAATTTTAAATTAAAATACTTGATTAAAAGACAATTAATAAATTGATAATTAAGTAATATTTTTTAAAGTAATTTTGATAGATCAAATTAGATTTTAAAGTTAATAAAATATAACCTAATTTGATTTAGAACTAACAAAACCCTAATTTTTATATAACACTAACCCTAAAACACACATATTTTCCCATCATCCAAAGAAACTATAGCTGCCCCTCATTTAGAAAAGAAAAACAGAAAACAGAGACAAAGAAGAGAGAAAGGGGGACGCACTGGCGCCGGTGGGCCTCACTGTTGTCACCAAGCTGCTTGCCACCATTGTCGCTGGTGTTGACACAGAGGAAAGAGCTAGAGGAGTGGAAGAATGGTGTTGTTATGTAAGAACCGGAATTTTAATGTATAACCGCTTTAATAAAATAATAATTTTTAACTACCCGAAACTGGTTTGAAAATATAGAAATGTTTTTTTTTTAAATATAAAGGTGAAATTTGATTTCAATAAATTTTTTTAAATTGGAAAATGCATTTTTTGTGGAAAATTTTTATAAAAACGGGTACCGGAGCTTAAGCCGACAATACTAGATTTAGTTTGATCAGTACCGTGTATTGGAAAAAAAAGATTTTAAAAATTGATTTTATTGTTTTGAAAGGATAAAAAATAATTTAGAATCGGAAATCGGGCGCTAATTCTAAAAGTTTTGGCCCAAAGTGAGCCAAACGTACTTAAAACCCTAACGGGTTGGACCGGATCCAAACCGGGTATAAGGCCCAATATGTATGTTTAATGAGTTTTCAGCTCATTTTTGCCCTAAAACAAAGAAAGGGGGTGCAGCTTGAGAGAGAAGAGAGCAAAAGGGTTTGGTCACTATTCACATCCACCTTCCGGTGACCATAACTTAAGTTACAGAACTCCGATTGACGAGCCTTTTGCGGCCATGCAAAATTCTTGCCGAGTTCTTTGTTTTTGTCTAAACAAAGTGGTTCGAAATCTATGCTCCAGTTTCCATTCGAAATAGTTCTGCATTTTTTTGTTCTAGTTCTTGAGTAGATTTTGTGGTTTTGTTTATTTAGGAGTGATCTAGCATTGAAATATTGCTAGGGTTTGCCTCTAATCTCTTTGGGTAAGGTAAGGTCTCACTAAATTATTATGTTTAGTTATTTTTGTAAACCCTAGGTTTGATGTTTGTATGTTATGTGATGTTAGATTGAGTTTTGGTGTTTGCTGGAGTTGGTTTGAAGCTTTGGATCGAGCTTGGTGGCTTTATTTTGGTGTTTGGTGCATTTTGAGAATCGGCCAAGGTATGGTTTCGGTTTTCTTTATGTGATATGTAATGTTTCTGGACACTTAGGCTAGTTGACCCTAAGATAGGATTGAATGATGTTGATGTATGATTAATTATATGTGAAATTATGTTTGATGATGAAGAGGATGATATGGAGTATAGGAATGTGTGATATATGAATTATGATGATAATATGATGAGTATTGTTGATGTTTGTGATTATGATTATTGATGAAGGATATTGATAATTTATGATGTTGTTGTTGGTGAATGGCATTGATTATTGAGATTGAATAATGATAATCATGAGGATTTATGATGATAGGTGATGAATGATGTTTATGATGATTGAATTGTACAAATTGTTGATGATTGAGATCTTAAATTGGAAATTATGTATTTATGTTGATTTATGGTGGAAAGGTTGAGTGAATTAGGTGTGGAAGTGATGAAAGTACAATAAAATGGTAAGGGGTAGTTTGTGGTAGTGTTTTATGATGTTTGGATATGTTTTGGTTTGTTTTGGTTATGGAATTTAGAAATTTGATAACTTTGATGTTTTTGTGTAAAACTTGATTTTTGGTGAACTTTGACGGATCATAACTTGAGCCTTAATTTTTGAAATTAGTTGAAATTTGTCTTAAATTAACGTTCATTCAAAGATCTTTAAATTAATATAAAGTTTGATGAAAATGGATTTTTGTAGAGCAAGTTATAAATGTTTAAAGTTTGGGGATTTAAAACTGATTTCTGTAACTTTGCAAAATTTTCTAAGTCTGGGAGTGCATGCGTACGCATACATCCTGTTTTGCTAAAAAATGGTTTTTCTTCACTTGTAAAGGGTTCTCTATCTTTCCAAACTTCTTTATCTTCTATTTAAAATTGCTAACTAGTAATTAGACCTTAGGACTAATAAAGATGGGTTAGTGAGCTAAATTAGTAATTTTCTGTATGAGTTTAGAAGACGGCAACTTAGGTTTCATAAGTTGTGGGTGAACTAGCGAAGTGTGTGATTGACAATGGCTTGAGAACTTGTGAATGGATGGTAACTTATGGAATTAAGAACTGATGATGGTTATGATGAGCTTGATAGATATTGAAGGAGAGTGTGCCAGGCACTATATCCTAGGAATGTTGAGACTTGAGGATTGAAAGTGGATTGAGATGAGAAAATGGTGATGACTAGTGATGATTTGAGGTTGATGGACTTGTTGGAGGTGGAAAGTGTGCTAGGCACTATATCCTTGGAATGATAGTGTGCTAGGCACTATATCCTTGGAACGATTTATGATATATATACCATATGTTGTTGTTTTCCTTCTCTGCCCAAGAGTGTGCCAGGCACTATATTCTTAGAGCATGCAAGTGTGCCAGACATTATATCCTCGAAACGATACAAAAGCATGCCAGACGCTATATCCTTGGACGTGGCAGAAAGGCGACATCCGAAAGGGTGTGTCGGATTGGCATTTATGGACCGACAAGTGATATCACGAGCCAATAGGACAGGCATTCATCATGTGCATCTTCTATGTGTTTTGTTTGCTTTGCCTAATTGCATCTATTGCCTAAATGAATAACATGCCTATTTGCTAGTTGTTTTACTTGCTGTACATGTATATTACTTGTGTTTTACTTGCTTGTATTATTTGTGATTGCATAGAGGGTAGGTTGGTGACGGTTGTGGGATACAGCGGTGTGATTTGATATTAGTTAAAAATCCCCTAAGTTTAGATAACCTTGTTTAGGGTTTTTGGTTTATGGTTTAAGTTGTTTATTTTTGTTAAGCTTGAAAATCAGTATTGATGTGAAGTTCTAGGATTGTCTTCGGCGTCTCGAAACCTTACATCTTACATATTGGGCACTGTTACCATACTGAGAACCTCCAGTTCTCATACCATATGTTGTTGATATTTTTCAGATGCAGGTCGTGACCCACCTCGGTGAGTTGCGAAATGGTAACGAGCAGAGGATCTTATGCTCTCTTTTGGTGTTTTTGATTATTTTGTTGTAGTACTCTCTCTCACCTTTCTGTTTTAGACTTTATGGCCTTAGAGACTTGATTTGAGAGATAAGTTGTATAAGCTATTTTAAACTTCAAATCTATGCAGTATTCAGTTTGACTAGCCAGCCTAAACTCCGCAGGCTGTAACTATTCCTCTTTTGTATTTTATACTTATATATATCTTCTTTAATTTAATTATTACATTGTGTATCTTGGAGCTATCTACAAGGTTTTATATATTATGTCTTGTTCTATTCATACCTATACATTTAGTTTTCATGTGTGAACACTTTGCGTTTGGTAATTCTGCTTTACGCAAATTGAGCTTTTATTCCTTCATCGGGCTTCTAGTATTACCATTTCTTTATATATATATATATATATATATATATATATATATATATATATATATATATATATATATATATTATATGAGCCTTAAAACTGTCGTGACACTTTGTTATCCTTCGCTTTACGGCACGAGGTAAGGCTTAGGGTAACTGGGTGTTACATGTTCTGCCGTTCCTCGTCGCAGTTGAAGCTCATCGCCGCCGCTGTTGCTGTTCGCACCGTCGTCATCGTCATCTTCATCGTAGACCTCCACCATCGATGCCAGCTTCCTCCGCCGTCGAGCTGGGTCGCGAATGGGAGAGGGAGAAGTAGTCACTGTCACCGAAAAACAGTGCTGTCGTTGCCAAGATCCACTGCCGATAAGGGTTTTACTTCTGGTTTTTGTTCTTTTGAATTCCGAGAACATTATCGTTACTGGATGGATGTTACAGTTGCTGTCACCAAACTTCTGGTCGCCGTTGTTGCTTGGGATAGTTGTCAGAGTTGCTACCGAATATGTTCAGAGGTTGCTTCCACTTCATTCTTTTGTTGCAGTAAGTATCTCTATTTCGGAACCCTCGCCGTTAGTATTCTATTGTATGTTATTAAGGATTTTGCGACATTGATGATTTAGGATTGAGTTATCGAGGTTTCATATTCCAATTAAAGTTGTTTCTATTGTTGTGGAAGTAAGCGGAGCTATGGATGCAATCACTACTGTTGCGGGCCGAGGAAAAACGGGACTAATCATGTTAGAATTACTTTGGGCTTGATTCTGCTTGCTCCGGGATGTGGTTGAGATAGAATGATTATGATGAAGAGGGGTGATGTTAATTGATTATGTGGAATGCGATTGAGGATAAGCATGACAATGAGACTAAGTCTAATAAGGTACACCTGCTTGGGTAGATGCAGTGGAGTGATTCCACTTGCTCCGGGATGTGGTGAAACGTATTTGCCTGGGTAGATGCAGTGGAGTGATTCCACTTATTCCGGGTTATAGTTTGAGATCCTAGGATAGATGCAAGGATTGTGGTTATGTCCCGCTTACTCCCAGTTGATATTTGAGCTTTTGAGGTAGATGCAAGGATTGTGGTTTTGTCCAACTTGCTCCCAGTTGGAATGTTGACCATGCGTCGCAAGTTGTGGCGAACACTTATACCTTTCCAGATATTCCTCCATGAAGATGTAAAATTCCTCTTGACAGATGCGCGCACACAGGGACTGTCTAGGGTTTGCTACTGGACATGTGGGTTGGCTGTATAACCGATAGATGAGCTCATTAGCCATAGGGCAGGCATGCATCATTTGTATTTGTGTGTATTGTTTGGGTATGAATCTTATTCTTAGTTTTTCTAATTGAGTAATTGTATCTATCTGTTATTTGATCTAATTGTTCTATTTGTACTCTTTATTTGTGTATGTTTTACATTGTTTTGTCTGTGTTTGACAACTGAGTGATTCTTCATGATGGTGACGGTGACGCTGAGGGTTGTTTCTGATATGTGGTGATGGAGGTTGAGGCAGGATGGACTAGGCACTGTCATTACTCTAATTTAGGTATTAGTTGAATATGAGTAAGCGATGTATGTTGGATAGGAAGCCCTTAGGCATGTTGTTGGTAGTTTCATTTCTTCAAACTATTCACTTTACTGATTTGTAAACTAAAGAAGTTTTCTTTACGACTTTTCAAAATAAGTTTTTTCATAAAGCTTTTCCAAAAAGTTATTTCAAGGATAAACTGTTTTATAATGAAATTAATTCTATTTGCAAGTATCGCTTTGCTTTGATGGTATTTTCTTCCCTGCTGAGAACCTGTGAAGACAATGTTCTCACCCCCTACAGATTTTTCTTTTCAGTGATAGGTTCAGGAAGTTTTGGCGCGAAGCCGTGACCGATCTATAAAGCTTTATGTATACATGTGTTGTATTTTTCTGTTGTTGTTTTAGTTGAGATTTTACCCATTCGCCGTTTGTTATTTTGAGTTTCTAGAGGGGGAGGACTTGTATTTTGAGAATGGAATGAATAACAATATATATGTATTATATTATGTTATTATACTGATGTGTTTACATGGTTAAAAGAAAAAGACTTTTCGTTTTCATAGTTAAATATTCGGTTTATATTCGTGAATGCTCAATATTAAATAAATATAGTATGAAATCAAAGGAGTAGAGATAGGTAATGCCAGGACTTTTAGTGCGATCATGAGGTGCTAAAAGTTAGGATGTTACAGAACTCCATAGATCTGCCAATAAAGAATAACAAGAAACCAACTATTCCATAAGGGGAGATAGATAGTGGTAGTGCAATTCTGAAAGTGGAATTGTACCAATTGATTGTGACAGAAACTCATAGCAGAACACTAGATCTGGATTCTGGAATTTCCAAGTACTGTGGCAGTAAAGGTAGAGGAAGAAAGGAGGAGATTAGAGGGGATAATATGGTGGCAGAGGGACTTGTAGCAAGAAGTGGTGGAGGGCGGTGACGAACGGGTTTTCTATCGGTAAAGAAATTCACAAGAATATAATCGCGTTGTAAGTATAGTTTCTAAACCAACAGAGAATCCTTTCGTACAAAAGTTTGGTTGTCACAAGTAACAAAACCCAATAAAATTTATAACCGAAGTATTCAAACCTCGGGTCGTCTTCTCAAGGAATTGCAGGAAGGTGTTCTTATTATTGGTTATGGAAAAAGTATCTTTTTTTGGGGATTTTAAATAGGTTGAACAAGAAAAGTAAATTGTAAGAAATTAAATTAATAACAAATAAAACTCTTGGAAAGGTATAAGAAATTGAAGTCCTATCCTAGTTATCCTTATCAGGTGTGATGAGAAATGGACTCTGCTCCCACTTTAGTTAGCCCTTACTAAATAAAGGAAAGTCAAGCGGACTAATTAATTTGATCCTCAAGTCCTAGTCAACTCCTATGGAAAGACTAGAGTTATCGGAGTACAAATTAATCAGCAAAGAATTCCAATTTCAATCAACATCTGATTTTGATAACTCAAGTGTTACTAATTACTCAACCAAAGCTAAGAGTGTAAAAATCTAAATTAAAATAATAAATATGAAATACCTCAAATTTATATTAAATAAGAAAATCAATCTAAACATAAAGAGTTCATAAACCAAATTAAGAAAATAAATAAAATGAACATTGAACCTGGAAATTGAGAAGAAGAAAACATAAATCCTTTAAGAGGAATCATAATCCTAAAACCTGAGAGAGGAGAGCGCCTCTCTCTCTAGAAACTACATCTAAACCTAAAATTATGAATTATGAATGTTGTATTCTGTCTATTTTTAATTGATGGATGGATTCTCCCACTTTATAGCCTCTAATATGTGTTTTCTGGGCCGAAAATTGGGTAAAAAACAGCCCAGAAATTGCTGATTGCGAAATCTGTCACGCTGGTTTTTTGTCACAGCGATGCGTCCGCGTGAAGCATGCTTTCGCGTCACCTAGTTGTATGGCCACTATAACGAATTATATATCAAATCGAAGCCCTAGATGTTAGCTTTCTAACGCAACTAAAACCGTATCATTTGGACTTCTATAGCTCAAGTTATGATCATTTGAGTGTGAAGAGGTCAGGCTAGACAGCTTAGCAATTCCTTCAGTTTCTTGTATTCCTTCCACTTTTGCATGCTTCCTTTCCATCCTCTAAGCCATTCCTGCCCTGTGATATCTGAAATCACTTAACACACATATCACGACATCGAATGGTAATAATATGGGATTAATATTAGCAAATATAAGGCCAAAGAAGCATGTTTTCAATCATAGCACAAAATCAGGAAGAAAAACGTAAAACATGCGATTTTTATGAATAAGCATGAGAATAATGGATGAAAAATCACTCAATTTAGCACAATATGAACCATAAAATAGTGGTTTATCAACCTCCCCACACTTAAACATTAGCATGTCCTCATGCTAATCTCAAGAAAACTAAAAGAGTGAAGGGAAATGGTAGAATGTATGAAATGCAACCTATCTATATGAATGCAACTAAATGTGAAATGCTTCTACCTACTTGGTTAAAAGTAAATTAATTCTTCAAGACAAATATAAATCAGATTCCACTAATTTAAATCACATAATAAGAGACAAGTAAACTTGTAAGAAGATAGCTCATGAAAGCAGGGAACATAGAATCAAGCACTGAACCCTCACTGGTAGTGTATATCACTCTAACTCTTAAGTGTCTCGGGTCAATCGCTCTGCTCTTCCCTAGTCATGCTTTCTAAACTTTGTTCTACATCTAACCAATCAACAAATATTTAGTATACTCATGCAAACATCATGAGGTCTTTTCAGGGTTGTAATGGGGCTGAGGTAAAGGTAAGGATACATGTATGGCCAAGTGAGCTAAAAATATGAATCTTTACCTAACCCAAGCTTTCACCTAACATACACACACATTCTATGTAATTCTAAAATCATACATAGCTACCCATAATTCCCACTTTTGTATCACATACTCATGTACCAAATTCTTGATATTTCTTTACTTTTATCACATGTGCATTGATCTTTTTCTTAACTTAATTTAGTATTGGGGTAATTTTGTCTCTTTATTTATTTACTTATTTATTGAATTTTTTTGGATTTTTTTCTTTTTTTTTTAAATCTGAAAAATAAACATAACTTATCAATGCACATAGACTTTTAATTTTTCTGGTTTTACATGAGTAGATTCTCAAATTCCCAATATTCAAAATTAGAAACATGATACATTCCCTTATTGACCCATGTTCCCACAGTTTTTCCCACACTTAATTAGTACACAATCTCTGACTTAAGCTAACCAAAGATTTCATTTGGGGTATTTACTTGTTTTTCTGCTTAAGGCTAGTGATGTGGTAAAATATAGAACAAATGAGGATTAATAGGCTCAAAGTGGCTGACAAGGGTGACTTAAAAGGGTAGGCTTATTTGGGATAAGTGAGCAAAAACAAGTAATGTCCTCAATCATATGCAAGCATGTAAATATACTAAACATTAGACATATAGAACTGAACAAAGTAAAGATTACAATCATAGAGAAGAAAAACACACAAGAATAAAATATTATGGTTAAATAATGTAACCATATAAATAAGCTCAAAATCGCACGGGTTGTGTGTTCTTTGGCTCAAAAACCATGTTTCAAATACAACTTCAAACAAATTTAACAAAAATTTTTTATTTAAATTAGTGATTTTTTTTTCAAAAATAGGGTTTTAAAAAGAAACTCACTACTTTAACCAAGCAGTAGCTAAATGCATAAAATCAAACAAACATGCAATGCAACATGCAAATGCAACAATGTACTAAATAAAATAAAACATTGGTATTGAGAAGAAAATAACTAACCCATGGAGATCAGTATCGACCTCTCCATACTTAAAGATTGCACCAATCTCGGTGCATGCTGAGATGTGCAGGTGGACGGGCTACTACAACTGATGCCTTTCTCTAGAGATTGTGCAGATGGACTTGTCTGTTGCCCATATAGAAGTTTCTTTTTCCCTTTCTCAGTGGCCAGCCTGAAAGAAGAGGAAAAAAAGAAAAAGTAACCAGAAATAAAGATAAGAAAATAAATAAAGTCTGGGTGGGTTAATGCCAAATAATGAGGATCTCAATTACATGGTAGCTACAACATGCAAGTGAGAAAACAATAGAAGCACCTGGCATACCAGTGGTGCAAAATTTGCAACAAAGAGGAGGAGTGTGGGTAATGAAAGACAGTGTAAATGCATTGCAATACAAATGGAATGCAAGTACCAGAAAAGATTAGCATTGACTTATGAATAATAATACCCAATCAGAATAAAACAAGTCATGAAGCACCAAAAGAATACCAGAAAAGATACAACAGTTGAAAAAAAAATTTAACACCAATGGAAAAGTAATAAATTTAGAAAAGAAAAGAAAAATATGCATAAAATTAAAATGCAATGAGTGAAATATGCAAATAAATTAAGTAAAATAGAATTGAAGTGAAGAAGGGTGAGAAGTTAAAGAGATAAAGTAAGAAAGAAAGAAGAAAGAAAAAAGATAGAAGAAATTAGGATTAGAAAAGAAAAGATAAGAAAATTGGCGCTGATCTGGATAAGTTGTGCGGTGCAGGCGACGCGGATGCGTGAGTGACGCGGTCGCGTGGTGTGCGATAAGGTCAGGTGAAGCGGACGCATGGGTCACACGATTGTGTGGCCTGATTTGTGCGATTGGCGCGAGTGTAGCCTCGCATTCGCGCAACTCTGTGTTTCAAACTCATTTTGCCGAAAATCTGGTTGACGCGTGTGCATGGGTGACACGATCGTGTGAATGGCCATTTTTGAAAAACGATGCGGACGCGTGAGGCACGCGTTCGCGTGGTAGGGCTTGTGCTTCTAGCACGAGTCCAGTCCTGCTCCATCATAACTCTCTGCCATGCACCCATTTACATCGATTTTACAAGGCCACGCGTTCGCGTGGGTGACGCGGACGCGTGGGGAGGCTATTTCGCAAACGACACGAGCGCGTCAGCGACGCGGTCGCGTGGGCATATTTGTGCCTGAGACACACCTCCAGCCACACTTTCGCGTAACTTTCTGTTCACTTTTCTTTTCTTCCTAATGCACTTGTGACGCGTAAGTTTTTTTTATGCAAAATGCAGAATGCAGTATGCAGATGCTAATGCAGATGTTATGAATAATTCCAGGTTCAATAAAATAAAATAAAACTAAAAAATAAATAAAACTAAATATAATTTTAATTGAAAAAGGAATGATCATACCATGGTGGGTGGTCTCCCACCTAGCACTTTTAGTTAAAGTCCTTAAGTTGGACATTTGGTGAGCTCCTTGTCATGGCGGCTTGTGCTTGAACTCATCCTGAAACTTCCACCAATGCTTGGACTTCCAATAAGCTCTATCAATACCAAGTAAATTTCTCAAGCTTTGATGGAGTTCTTCACAAGCTTTGAGCTCCTAAATTTGATCCTCATATATGCCTGGATCCCAAATCTTGTTTCTGCACCCGTCTTGAAGTGGAACATAATGATTCCATCCGGGTGGTAAGCAATCCGAATTCTCACTATGGCATCAAAACAGCTTCCTAGACCCATTCAATCGAGCTCTACACCAATATTTGTACTTCAGCTTGGAGTGTGCAACCATATTAAACCTTGCAGGGCAACTTCTACCACTAACCATTTTTCTCTTACTCTTAATGCCACAAAGAGCTCTAAGTTGACCATCTGTCTCAAGTAAACCATATTCAAGTGGGATGAGAAAGCTAAGGGATATGAATTTTACCCACTTGAATGTTGTGAAGGATGATGGTGACTTAGGTGGAGAGGTCTCCAGCAACTTTGGCAAAGTAATATCAAGCTCCACTCCCCTGTGTTCTTCTTTGACAACTTCCACCTTCTTGCAAGCTTCTTCAGTTTTAACCTGTTCCTCTTGGTAGCTTTCTTCCAATTTAATCTTCTCTTCATTACTCACCAAGGGCATGGGAGGTTGTGCTTCTTCTTCTTTAATCTCCATCTCTTGATCAACCTCTGCAAAGTCTTCAATCATGATCTACCTTGGAGGTTGTACGCTCTCCTCAACATCAACATCAAACACCTTGGAAGGAGGCCTATGACTTGACCTTCCCATGGAGGTTCAGCATCTCCTAAGTCTGCAACCACTTTTTCCTTTTCAATAATTGCTGCTTTGTCCAATTGTTTAAGTATAAAATCGTACTCTTCTTTGATGATTTCTATTCTATGACAACTCCCTTCAACTACTCCTTCATTTGCAAAGGTCTCTTCTACCTTCACCTTTAGTGCCTCCTCTAGCTCCTTATGAAGTATGGATTCGCGAAGATGATCCATTCTCTCTTGTTCCATGTCAATAGCATCATTGGGATCATGTTGCTCTTGGATTGATGGATGTGGGTGCTCTTCCATGGATGGTGGTGATGGAATAGAGAGATTATTCTGTGGTTGAAAAGAAAGTGCACTAGAGCTTGAGGGTTGATTGTTGAAGGTATTCGGTGGTCCAATTTGGGCGACGAGAGCTTGTATAGCAGAATTTAGATCGGTAAGTACTTTCTCCATGGAGGTTTGGGTGGATAGGAGGGTTCATGGTAGGAAGGTGGTTCATCTTGATAATGATAAGGAGATGGTGTATATTGAGGTGGTGGTTCATGAGAGTAATTGTGTTGGAATGGGGGTGGTTCTATGTATGATTCATTTGGCTCATAAGGTGGTTGGTATGGTGGATACGGGTTAGGGTCATATGGAGGTGAATGGTGGAAAGGAGCTTGTGAGTATGGTGGTCCAAAGTCATGTTGAGGAGGGAGTTCATAGGCATATGGTGGTGGTTGTTGATAATCAAAAGAGTGCTCACAGTAACCATTGCCTTGATATGCATCACATAATGGTTGTTGATAGTCCATTGGAGATGGTTGTTGCCATGAAGGTTGATCAAATCCTTGTGGCTCCTCCCATCTTTGATTGTTCCAACCTTGATGCGTGTTCTCATTATAGCGTCCATTCCCTTCAACATAATGTGAACTAAACTCATAGTGAAAGGGGTGAGAATTCATAGTAGCTAATAAAAATTAAAAACAAAAACAAATAAACAAGCAAAAGAAAATAAAATAAAATAAGATAAGAGGAAAGGTTTGAAAAAAATTTGATTGTAAGATTAGAAAAGATAAGATAAGTTAGGTAAGAGAAGATAAGTTTTTAAATTAAAAGGTTTTGAAAATTAAATTTTGAATTTGAAAATTAAATTTAGAAATTTGAAATTTGAAATTTAAATTTTAAATTTTGAATTTTGAAAAAAAAGTCAACAATATAAGATAAAGATTTGAAAAAGATTTAAATTTTGAAAAGGTTTGATTTTTAAAATTTTAAATTTAAATTTTGAATTTTGAAATTTAAATTTTGGAATTTAATTGAAATTTGAAATTTGATTTTGAAATAAGATAAGATAAGATTTTGAAAAATATTTGAATTTTGAAATTTAAAACTAAGATAAGATAAGATAAAAAAATTTAAAATAAAAATATGAATATTTGTTTTGTAATTTTCGAAAAAAATCAATTAAAATAAAGAGAAAAGATATTTTTGAATTTAATGAGGAAAGAGAAAAACAATAAAATGACACTAAACTTAGAATTTTTAGATCAAAGCAAAGAAAAAAACAAGAAAAATATTTACAATAACCAATAATAAGGCACACGTTTGTAATTTCCCAGCAACGGCGCCATTTTGACGAACGGGTTTTCTATCGGTAAAGAAATTCACAAGAATATAATCGCATTGTAAGTATAGTTTCTAAACCAACAGAGAATCCTTTCGTACAAAAGTTTGGTTGTCACAAGTAACAAAACCCAATAAAATTTATAACCGAAGTATTCAAACCTCGGGTCGTCTTCTCAAGGAATTGTAGGAAGGTGTTCTTATTATTGCTTATGGAAAAAGTATATTTTTTTGGGTTTTTAAATAGGTTGAACAAGAAAAGTAAATTGCAAGAAATTAAATTAATAACTAATAAAGCTCTTATCAAGGTATAAGAAATTGAAGTCATATCATAGTTATCCTTATAAGGTGTGATGAGAATTGGACTCTGCTCCCACTTTAGTTAGCCCTTACTAAATAAAGGAAAGTCAAGCGGACTAATTAATTTGATCCTCAAGTCCTAGTCAACTCCTATAGAAAGACTAGAGTTATCGGAGTACAAATTAATCAGCAAAGAATTCCAATTTCAATCAACAGCTGAGTTTGATAACTCAAGTGTTACTAATTACTCAACCAAAGCTAGGAGTGTAAAAATCTAAATTAAAATCATAAATTTGAAATACCTCAAATTTATATTAAATAAGAAAATCAATCTAAACATAAAGAGTTCATAAACCAAATTGAGAAAATAAATAAAAGGAACATTGAACCTGGAAATTGAGAAGAAGAAATCCTAAATCCTTTAAGAGGAATCCTAATCCTAAAACCCGAGAGAGGAGAGAGCCTCTCTCTCTAGAAACTACATCTAAACCTAAAATTATGAATTATGAATGTTGTATTGTGTCTGTTTTTAATTGATGGATGAATTCCCCCACTTTATAGCCTCTAATAAGTGTTTTCTGGGTCGAAAAGTGGGTCAAAAACAGCCCAGAAATCGCTAATTGCGAAATCTGCCACGCTGGTTTTTTGTCACTGCGATGCGTCCGCGTGAAGTACGCGTTCACGTTACCTAGCTGTATGGCCACTAAAGCAAATTATATATATCAAATCGACGCCCCGGATGTTAGCTTTCCAACGCAACTAAAACCACATCATTTGAACCTCTGTAGCTCAAGTTATGATCATTTGAGTGCGAAGAGGTCAGGCTAGACAGCTTAGCAATTCCTTCAGTTTCTTGTATTCCTTCCACTTTTGCATGCTTCCTTTCCATCCTCTAAGCCATTCCTGCCCTGTAATATCTGAAATCACTTAACACACATATCACAGCATCAAATGGTATTAAGAGGGGATTAATATTAGCAAATATAAGGCCAAAGAAGCATGTTTTCAATCATAGCACAAAATCAGGAAGGAAAACGTAAAACATGCGATTTCTATGAATAAGCATGAGAATAATGGATGAAAAATCAATCAATTTAGCACAATATAAACCATAAAATAGTGGTTTATCCGGCGGGAAGGAGAGGAAGAGGTGGTGGAGGGTGGGGGAAGAAGAGGGAGAGAAGGATGAGAAAGACGATGAGGATGATGATGTGGGGTGATTTATAATACCACGTGACAGTAGTGGTGCCACATCAGTAGTCCAGCTATTGACTCACGCTGAAAATAGGTTGAGGGACTAGTATGTCTCCCGGAGTTCGATCTTGAAGTTCAAATGAGTGCAATTGGAATTTCAGAGGCCAATTTGGTGCTTGGGTCAAATCTGTAGGACCACTTTGAAAATTTATTTCCTCTAAACCAAACAACATTTTTAAGAAGAAAGAATTGTGAACCTTAAATTTTTGCCCCAGTTTATCCCCCTCAATCAGAAACACCGTTATAAACTGGAAGGGTTGAAAAAATATAAGAAAGACGTGACAAAGTTGGCCAAGGTTCAGATGATATCAAAATATTTGAGATTTCATCAGTCTTATTTAAAAAAGACAAGTTTTATAAACACTCAAACATACCCATTTTAGCTCATTAAACACTTGCATTAGAGTGGAGCTGCTGAAGTGAGAAGAGAGGTGAGGGTTTTCAAAAACACTATTCACATTCAACTTTAATTGATCATATCTTAAGCTACGATGCTTCGATTCGCTTGCTGTTTGCGATTACACGAAGCTCTCGCCGAGTCCGTCAGTTCTATCTAACTTTTGTTGGTAAGATTTTGAATTTTACTCCCCATTCTGTTGTTCTAAGAATTTTGAAATTTTAGGTTTGGTTTTTGAGAGATTTTTGTGATTTTTGTGTTTAGGTACACTCTAACCCTTGGTTGCTATTATGTTTTGCTCCCAAAGACCTATAAATGCAACAAAGAAATTGTTACTAAAGAACTTGGACACCATTCAAAAGAAGTTGGATAAATGCAACATAATACAAAACACAATTTCAAAAGATCTTTCCAGGACAAAAGGGATAGAAATGGCGTCCCTCCTGCACTATCAGTAGCAACACCATTGGGGAACAACATGATTATGTTTTACAAGCATTGAATGGCAACAAGTTTCTCTAAATTCCAGAGACACGGCCAAAAACTCATAAAAGTAATACCAGATGACAAAAATAGTTTCAAAAGGATTTCTTAGCAATAAACGAAGCAGCAACGGTCAAACAACTATTAAAGAAATCTCAAGGCACAAGTATCGACAACATAAAAACAAAATTCATTACCAATCACTATTCAGGGAATCATTAAAACAGTTTCATGAAACCAGAACAGTCAAGACAACAAACAAAAAGGGGTAAAAATACCAACCTTGATGAAATTAAAAAAACAGAGGGACACGTCAAACAGCAAGAAAACTCGCACGTTTCTCTTCGAAGTGTCAAAGAAATCTTGAAACTAAAAAATGGTTATGAAGTAAGAAACAGAGGAAGAAAATGAAGGAAATTTTTCTCGATGAAGGAAGCAAATGAAACATTATCAGAAATGGAAAAGGGAGAAGAAGGAGGGCACAAAGCACCTTATAAGAGAGAAGGGGCAAATAAGACATTTCACACCCCTCTTTAAAGCCACGTGCGGATTTCAAGGGAATAGCCGCGTAACATTTGCCCCTCATTTAAAGCTATAACATTTAAAAATTTTAAAACATGTTGAGTACTCGACCTATTGAAGGCGGCGTACACGATAATGAAAGCCGAAGCCACAAAATACTTGAATCCGACCTCCTGAAAGCTCAAACTCAAGCAGGGGCACTGTTTATACCCTGATCTAAAATATAAAGCCAGGCCCAATGAGGATGAAAAGGCCCATCCAAAAAGGATGGCCGCTACCATTTACCCGACCTCTTTAAGAGGTCGGTCACAGCAAAAAGAAGGTCCAGTCTCACTTATTAATGCGGAAAAAATTAATTCTTCTTCCGTTAATAACTACCGGCAAGTGCACTAGGTCGTATCAAGTAATAAAACTCACTAAAGAGTGAGGTCGATCCCACGAGAATTAACGGATTAAGCAAACAATAGTTGACTAATTAGCCTAGTTAGACGGTTCATATTGGAGTGATGATCAACAGGAAATGTAAATAACAGAAAAGGAAAGTGCAGAAAAGTAAAATGACAAGAATGTAAAGTACAAGAAAGTAAGGTGCTGGAAATGTAAAGTGCAGAAAAGTAAATGAATATAAAGTAAATGAAAAAAAAAACTAAAAATAAAATGAACATTGGGATCAAGAGATATTGCATTCTCCGGATCAAGTTTATTCTCATCTCTTCCTCAATCAATGCATTCATTGATCTCCTTGGCAGTCTTAGGTGATTGGATTCCAATGTCTTGGCTCACCAATCTCTCTAAACTTGAACAATTGTCCAATGTCTTGATTTAATTACTCATGGGAAGAGATGAAGTATGGTCACTGATTATACCACACAAATTCATTGACCAAAGTATTAGTAGGATTACATGTCACGATATCCATCCAACCCCCAATCTAATCCAATGTGAGAAAGCATTTCTAGCATGATTTCCTCATCCCTCTCTCAAGGATCAAGAAATCCAAGTATGAACAATTTTTCCGTCGAGACAATTGTTCAATTGAATGAAGATTGAAATCTTTCTAGCAAGACCAAGAGAAAAGACAGAGGAAGAAGAATGAAACTACAATTGATCCATTAAATAATAATAGAGCTCTCTAACCTAATGAAAATAGTTAGTTTAGTTCATTGCTCTAAACATAAAAGAAAGAATGTGCAGAAAAATAAAGAAGAAGATCAAGAATTAAAGAACAACTGAAAATGAAAATTTCATAAATGAAAATTACAATTGAAACTAAACTATTACTAAAGAAAGAAAAGAAGAGAAAAGGAAGAAGAGTGGTGTGTGCCAGGGGATGTGCGTGCATGATTATAGACTCCCCTCCAATCCAGAATGAATTCGAAGTAGAAACTAAGGCCTTGATATAGGCTTTCCTAAATTACAAAATCAAATGAAATTAAAAGGAAATTACAATTAAATGAAAATTCCTATTCTAGATGCTTCTTGTGCCTTGGATTGAATGATGTTGATGGGCTTTGCTTGCTTGAGAAGTGTACGCATGCTTCAAGGGTGTATTGGCATTTATTGGGGCTATTTTTGATGTCACAGACGTTGAGAAATTCTCCCAGTCTCACTTCAAGGTTTAACCCAAAGTTGGACCCAAAGTTGGGCCCAGCGTTTGACCCCAAACGTTAGTACAACAGCATCGGTAACAACGTCCAATTCTGAGGCTCAAATTTATTGTTCACTGGTGCACGAAATTGCAATCACACTTTTGCAATCCCGCACAACTAACCAGCAAGTGCACTGGGTCGTCCAAGTAATACCTTACGTGAGTAAGGGTCGATCCCACGGAGATTGTCGGCTTGAAGCAAGCTATGGTTATCTTGTAACTCTTAGTCAGGATATCAATAATTATCAGGTTTGATTGTGAAAAGCAGAAGAACATGAAATAAGTACTTGTTTTGCAGTAATGGGGAAAAGGTTGAGGTTTTGGAGATGCTCTATCTTCTGAACCCCTGCTTTCCTACTGTCTTCTTCTTCAAGCACGCAAGGCTCCTTCCATGGCAAGCTATATGTAGGGTTTCACCGTTGTCAGTGGCTACCTCCCATCCTCTCAGTGAAAATGTTCAACGCGCTCTGTCACAGCACGGCTAATCATCTGTCGGTTCTCAATTGGGTTGGAATAGAATCCAGTGATTCTTTTGCGTCTGTCACTAACGCCCAACCTTCAGGAGTTTGAAGCTCATCACAGTCATTCAATCATTGAATCCTACTCAGAATACCACAGACAAGATTTAGACCTTCCGGATTCTCTTGAATGCCGCCATCAATTCTAGCTTATACCACGAAGATTCTGATTAAAGAATCCAAGAGATATTCACTCAATCTAAAGTAGAATGGAGGTGGTTGTCAGGCACACGTTCATAGGTGAGAATGGTGATGAGTGTCACGGATCATCACATTCATCAGGTTTAGGAACAAGTGATATCTTAGAATGGAGGCAAGCATGATTGAATGAAAAACAGTAGTAATTGTATTAATCCATCAAGACACAGCAGAGCTCCTCACCCCCAACCATGGGGTTTAGAGACTCATGCCGTAGAAGATACAATGAGAAACGTGTAAAGTGTCATGAGGTACAGATACAATGTCAAAAGATCCTATTAATAGTGAACTAGTAACCTAGGGTATACAGAAATGAGTAAATGACGTAAAAATCCACTTCTGGGTCAACCTAGTGTGTTCTTGGGCTGAGCATTGAAGCTTTCATGTGTAGAGACTTTTTCTGGAGTTAAACGCCAGCTTTTATGCCAGTTTGGGCGTTTAACTCCAATTTTTATGCCAGTTCCAGCGTTAAACGCTGGGAATTCTGAAGCTGATATGCAACGCCGGTTTGGGCCATCAAATCTCGGGCAAAGTATAGACTATTATACATTTCTGGAAAGCCCAGGATGTCTACTTTCCAACGCCATTGAGAGCGCGCCAATTGGGCTTCTATAGCTCCAGAAAATCTACTTCGAGTGCAGGGAGGTCAGAATCCAACAGCATCTGCAGTCCTTTTCAGCCTCTGAATCAGATTTTTGCTCAGGACCCTCAATTTCAGCCAGAAAATACCTGAAATCACAGAAAAACACACAAACTCATAGTAAAGTCCAGAAAAGTGAATTTTAACTAAAAACTAATAAAAATATACTAAAAACTAACTAGAACATACTAAAAACACACTAAAAACAATGCCAAAAAGCGTACAAATTATCCGCTCATCACAACACCAAACTTAAATTGTTGCTTGTCCCCAAGCAACTGAAAATCAAAATAGAATAAAAAGAAGAAAATATACTATAGACTGCAAAATATCAAAGAAACTTAGCTCCAATTAGATGAGCGGGACTAGTAGCTTTTTGCTTCTGAACAATTTCGGCATCTCACTTTATCCTTTGAAGTTTAGAATGATTGGCATCCATAGGAACTCAGAACTCAGATAGTGTTATTGATTCTCCTAGTTAAGAATTATGATTCTTGAACATAGCTACTTTATGAGTCTTGGCTGTGGCCCAAAGCACTCTGTTTTCCAGTATTACCACCGGATACATACATGCCACAGACACATAATTGGGTGAACCTTTTCAAATTGTGACTCAGCTTTGCTAGAGTCCCCAATTAGAGGTGTCCAGGGTTCTTAAGCACACTCTTTTTGCCTTGGATCACAACTTTATTTCTTTCTTTTTCTTCTAAAATTTTTTTCGTTTTTTTTTGAATCACTGCTTTTTCTTGCTTCAAGAATCAATTTGATGATTTTTCAGATCCTCAATAACAGTTCTCTTTTTCCTCATTCTTTTAAGAGCCAACAATTTTAACATTCTTAAAATAACAAATTCAAAATACATATGCACTGTTCAAGCATTCATTCAGAAAACAAAAAGTATTGTCACCACATCAAACTAATTCAACTAGTTTCAAAGATAAATTCGAAATCCTGTACTTCTTGTTCTTTTGTGATTAAAGCACTTTTCATTTAAGAGAGGTGATGGATTCATAGGACATTCATAGCTTTAAGACATGAACTTTAAATTTTATTAATTATGAATTAAGAACAAGACTCAAAAATAGATATAAGATGAGACTAGTAGGAATAGAAAACAAAAATTTAAATAGGCTCCTAATGATAGAGGTTATCACAGAGTTAGGACTCAACAACCTTGATTTTCAGAAGTGGATGCTCCCTCAAATTTAGGGGAGAACTTTTGGCATTTCAACTCTTGAAGTTCACGCCCCTGCTTCTCTTGTTCCTTCAGCAATTTGCAGAGCATGCAGTTCTGATTCTGCTGTTCTTCCTTAAGTTGCTCCATAGTTTCTTGCAACTTGGTGATAGATGCTTCTAGGCTGGCCCAGTAGTCAATTTCAGGAAATTCAGGGAGGAACTCCTGCGCCCTCTTTTTGATAAAGTTGTCTTGCATTTGTCCTTCCATTGACTTCTTGGTGATTGGATGTTCAATGGGTATGAATTCATCTACTCCCATCTTCACCCCAGCCTCTTTACAGAGCAAGGAGATCAAGCTTGGGTAAGCCAGTTTGGCTTCAGTGGAATTCTTATTTGCAATTGTGTAGATCTCACAAGCAATCAGATGATGAACCTCCACTTCTTTTCCAAGCATAATGCAATGAATCATCACTGCTCTCTTGATGGTGACCTCAGAACGGTTGCTAGTGGACAATATGGAACGCTCAATAAAGTCTAGCCAGCCTCTTACAATTGGTTTGAGGTCTCCCCTCTTGAGTTGGTTTGGGACACCTTTTGAATTGGTTATCCACTTAGTTCCAGGGAGGCAAATGTCCTCTAGAACTTGATCCAACCCCTTATCTGCTCTCACCATTCTCCTATTAAAGGATTCAGGATCATCTTGCAGTTGAGGCAATTTGAAGACCTCTCTTATTTTGTCCAGATGGAAGTAGATAACTTTCCCTCTGACCATGGTTCTGTAAGTATGGAAAGCAGTTCCAGTCATTCTCTGCTTATCTGTCAGCCACAGATTTGAGTAGAATTCCTGAACCATATTTCTTCCAACCTTTATCTCAGGATTGGTTAGAACTTCCCATCCTCTATTTCGAATTTGCTCTTGGATCCCCGGATATTCATCTTCTTTCAGATCGAATTTAACTTCCGGGATCACTAACCTCAGACCCATTATTTTGTGATAATGGTCTTCATGTTCTTTAGTTAAGAACTTCTCTTGATTCCAAAGATTCTTTGGATTATTCTCTTTCTTTCCTCTTAAATTGGTTTGTTTTCCCTTAGGAGCCATGATCTTGATGAATATTGGCTTAGTGATCACGGAAAAGCACACCAAACTTAGAGGTTTGCTTGTCCTCAAGCAAAAGAAAGGAAAGAGGGGAGAGAGGAGGAGAGAAAATTCGAATGGTGTGAGGAAAGGGGGTGGCCGAACGTGTTTATATAGGAGAGGAGGAGAGGTTTTCGAAAATTTGAGGGAAATTTGAGAAGATATGGAAAACATTTGAGGAGATAATTGAGTTTTTGAAAGAGCCTAAGAAAGGATTTGAAATAGATTTGAAGAAGATTTTAATTTTTGAAATTGGAAGGTGAATGATGAAAGTTTGTAATGTGTTCATGCAAAAAAATATGGATCAAAACAAGAAAGTTTGAAAAAATTTGAAGTGGGAAACAAAATCTCCTCCCCCTGCCTTTCTGGCGTTAAACGCCAGAAATCCCTTTATCACTGGGCGTTTTGCTAAACGCCCAGGATGCTGCACACCTGGCGTTAAACGCCCAGAATGGTGCCCATTCTGGCGTTTAACGCCCAAAATGGCACCTTTACTGGCGTTAAACGCCCAGAATGGTGCCCATCTGGCGTTAAACGCCCAAAATACCCCTTACTGGCGTTTTTTCGCCAGCAAGCTCTTTTTCTCTGTTTTTTGCACTGAATCCTTCTGTAACTCTGTGAATCCCTTCTATTTTGATAATTGCCCTTTTAGAATATGTATCAACCTTGATTAAACAGAACAGATACCCTGCTAATCACTGGGTTGCCTCCCATTAAGCGCTTCTTTATTGTCTTTAGCTGGACCTTCACTGAGAATCACTCAAGTCTCAGTTTTGAGCATTCTTGCTCAAAATTGCTTTCAAGATAATGCTTGATCCTTTGTCCATTAACAATGAACTTCTTGTCAGAATCATTATCCTGAAGCTCAACATATCCATATGGTGATACTCCTGTAATCACATACGGACCCCTCCAGCGGGATTTAAGTTTTCCTGGGAACAATCTGAGCCTAGAGTTGAAGAACAGAACTTTTTATCCTGGCTCAAAGACTCTGGATGACTACTTCTTGTCATGCCACTTCTTTGCCTTTTCCTTATAAATCTTTGCATTTTCAAAGGCACTGAGTCTAAATTCATCTAGCTCATTTAGCTGGAGTATTCTCTTTTCACCAGCTAACTTAGCATCCAGGTTTAGGAATCTGGTTGCCCAGTAGGCTTTATGTTCCAGTTCCACGGGCAGATGACAGCCTTGCCATACACAAGTTGGTATGGTGAGGTTCCTATTGGAGTCTTGAATGCTGTTCTGTATGCCCACAGAGCATCATCCAAGCTCTTTGCCCAATCCTTTCTTCGGGCTATTACAGTCCGTTCTAGGATTCTTTTTAGCTCTCTGTTAGAGACTTCAGCTTGCCCATTTGTCTGTGGATGATACGGGGTTGCCACTTTGTGGATAATTCCATATCGGACCATAGCAGAGTAAAGCTGTTTATTGCAGAAATGAGTACCCCATCACTGATTATGACTCTGGGAACACCAAATCTGCTGAAGATGTGTTTCTGGAGGAATTTCAGCACGATTTTAGTATCATTGGTGGGTGTAGCAATTGCTTCTACCCATTTAGATACATAGTCCACTGCCACCAGAATGTAAGTGTTTGAGTATGATGGTGGGAATGGACCCATAAAGTCAATTCCCCATACATCAAACAACTCAATCTCTAAGATCCCTTGTTGAGGCATGGCGTATCTGTGAGGCAAGTTGCCAGCTCTTTGGCAACTGTCACAGTTACGCACAAACTCTCGGGCATCTCTATAGAGAGTAGGCCAGTAGAAGCCACATTGGAGGACCTTAGTGGCTGTTCGCTCACTTCCAAAATGTCCCCCATACTGTGATCCATGGCAATGCCACAGGATCCTTTGTGCTTCTTCTCTGGGTACACATCTGTGGATCATTCCGTCTGCACATCTCTTAAAGAGATATGGCTCATCCCATAGGTAGTACTTGGCATCTGAAATTAATTTCTTTCTTTGCACTCTGCTGTACTCCTGTGGTATGAACTTCACAGCTTTATAATTTGCAATATCTGCAAACCATGGGGCTTCCTGAATGGCAAAGAGTTGCTCATCTGGGAAAGTCTCAGAGATCTCAGTAGAAGGGAGGGACGCCCCAGCTACTGGTTCTATTCGGGACAGATGATCAGCTACTTGGTTCTCTGTCCCTTTTCTGTCTCTTATTTCTATATCAAACTCTTGCAGAAGCAACACCCATCTTATAAGCCTGGGTTTTGAATCCTGCTTTGTGAGTAAGTACTTAAGAGCAGCATGGTCAGTGTACACAATCACATTTGATCCCACTAGATAGGATCTAAACTTGTCAATGGCATAGACCACTGCAAGTAACTCTTTTTCTGTGGTTGTGTAATTCTTCTGTGCATCATTTAGAACACGGCTGGCATAATAAATGACGTGCAGAAGCTTGTTATGCCTCTGTCCCAACACTGCACCAATGGCATGGTCACTAGCATCACACATTAGTTCGAATGGCAATGTCCAGTCTGGTGCAGAGATGACTGGTGCTGTGACCAGCTTGGCTTTCAGGGTCTCAAATGCCTGCAGACACTGTGTGTCAAACACAAATGGTGTGTCAGCAGCTAGCAGGTTGCTCAGAGGTTTTGCAATTTTTGAAAAATCCTTTATAAACCTTCTGTAGAATCCTGCATGCCCCAGAAAGCTTCTGATTGCCTTAACATTGGCAGGTGGTGGTAATTTTTCAATTACTTCTACCTTTGCCTTATCCACCTCTATTCCCTTGCTTGAAATTTTGTGCCCAAGGACAATTCCTTCAGTCACCATAAAGTGACATTTCTCCCAGTTTAAAACCAAGTTAGTCTCTTGGCACCTTTTCAGGACAAGTGCTAGGTGGTTAAGGCATGAGCTAAATGAGTCTCCATATACTGAGAAGTCATCCATGAAGACTTCCAGGAATTTCTCCACCATATCAGAGAAGATGGATAGCATTCATCTCTGAAAGGTTGCAGGAGCATTACACAGACCAAAAGGCATCCTTCTATAGGCAAACACACCAAAAGGGCAAGTAAATGTTGTTTTCTCTTGGTCTTGAGGATCTACTGCAATTTGGTTGTAACCTGAATAGCCATCCAAAAAGCAGTAATAATCATGACCAGCTAGTCTTTCTAGCATTTGACCTATGAATGGTAAAGGAAAATGATCCTTTCTGGTGGCTGTATTGAGCCTTCTGTAGTCAATACACATACGCCACCCTGTGACTGTTCTTGTAGGAACCAGTTCATTTTTTTCATTATGAACTACTGTCATGCCTCCTTTTTTGGGGACAACTTGGACAGGGCTCACCCAGGGGCTATCATAAATAGGATAAATAATCCCAGCCTCTAGTAATTTAGTGACCTCTTTCTGCACCACCTCCTTCATGGCTGGATTTAGCCGCCTTTGTGGTTGAACCACTGGTTTGGCATTATCCTCCAATAGGATCTTGTGCATGCATCTTGCTGGGCTAATGCCCTTAAGATCACTTATGGACCACCCAAGAGCTGTCTTGTGTGTCCTTAGCACTTGAATCAGTGCTTCATCTTCCTGTGGATTTAAAGCAGAGCTTATAATCACTGGAAAAGTGTCACCTTCTCCCAGAAATACATACTTCAGGGATGGTGGTAATGGTTTGAGTTCAGGTTTGGGAGGCTTATCCTCCTCCTGAGGAATTTTCAAAATTCCTTTGTTGCCTCTGGTTCTTCCTGATCAGGCTGAACATCCTTGAAGATGTCCTCTAGCTCTGATTCTAGACTTTCAGTCATATTGACCTCTTCCACCAAAGAGTCAATAATGTCAGCGCCCATGCAGTCATTTGGTGTGTCTGGATGCTGCATAGCTTTTACAGCATTCAACTTGAACTCATCCTCATTGACTCTCAGGGTTACTTCCCCTTTTTGTACATCAATGAGAGTTCGTCTAGTTGCTAGAAAAGGTCTTCCTAGAATGAGAGTTGCACTCTTGTGCTCCTCCATTTCCAGCACCACAAAGTCAGTTGGAAAGGCGAATGGCCCAACCTTGACAATCATGTCCTCTATTATGCCTGATGGATATTTAATGGAGCCATCAGCAAGTTGGAGGCATATCCGGGTTGGTTTGACTTCTTCAGTCAACCCAAGCTTTCTGATAGTGGATGCAGGTATTAGATTGATGCTTGCTCCAAGGTCACACAGGGCTGTCGGTGCAAGCACCTTCTAATGTGCATGGTATCATAAAGCTTCCTGGATCTTGAAGCTTTTCTGGTAAGCTTTTCAGAATGACTGCACTGCATTCTTCAGTGAGAAATACTTTTTCAGTTTCTCTCCAATCCTTCTTATGACTTAAGATCTCTTTCATGAACTTAGCATATGAAGGTATTTGCTCAAGTGCCTCTGCAAATGGAATCTTTATTTCAAGAGTCCTTAGGTAGTCTGCAAAGCGGGCAAATTGCTTATCCTGCTCCGCTTGGCGGAGTTTCTGAGGATAAGGCATCTTGGCTTTATATTCTTCAACCTTAGTTGCCGCAGGTTTATTCCTTACAGAAGTGGTTGGAGAAGCCTTTTTAGAGGGGTTACTATCAGCACTCTCAGGTGTCTGATTCCCCATTAGCGTTTGAACGCCAGGATTGGGTGAAGATTGGGTGTTTAACGCCAACTTTTCTCCCCTTTCTGGCGTTTGAACGCCAGAACTGGGCAGGGAATGGGCGTTTAACGCCAGCTTTCCCCCCTTTTCTGGCGTTTGAACGCCAAAAGTATTCCTCTCTGGGCTCTTAGTGTCCTCAGAGGGATTTTGGACAGTGGTTTGGTTATCCTCTGTCAATTGTTCCTTAATTGGCTTTTTGCTACTTTGAGCAGTGTTATTCAATGTCTTCCTACTCCTCAGTTGAACTGCTTGGAATTCTTCTGTTATCTGTTTAGATAGCTGCTGTTTTGCCTGATTCAACTGTGATTCTATGTTCCTGTTAGCAATTTTAGTTTCTTGGAGCATTTCTTTAAATTCTGCTAACTGTTTTGTCATCAGTTGTAATTGCTGATTAAGCTCAACCATCTGTTCTTGAGGATTAGGATCAGTGGCTACTGCCATAACTTCTTTTTTTTTGCAGAGAACTCATTGCTAGAGTACAAATATTGATTTCTAGCAACAGTATTTATAAGCTCTTGAGCCTCTTCAATCGTCTTTCTCATATGTATAGATCCACCAGCTGAGTGGTCTAAAGACATCTGAGCTTTTTCTGTAAGCCCATAGTAGAAGATGTCCAGCTGTACCCACTCTGAAAACATTTCAGAGGGGCATTTTCTTAGCATACCTCTATACCTCTCCCAGGCATTATAAAGGGATTCATTATCCTCTTGTTTAAAGCCTTGGATGTCCAGCCTTAGCTGTGTCATCCTTTTTGGAGGGTAAAACTGATTCAGGAATTTGTCTGATAACTGTTTCCATGTCTTTATGCTTGCTGTAGGTTGGTTATTCAACCACCTCTTAGCTTGATCTTTTACAGCAAATGGAAACAGTAATAGTCTGTAGACATCCTGATTCACCTCTTTATCACGTACTGTGTCAGCAATTTGTAAGAATTGTGCCAGAAACTCAGTAGGTTCTTCCTGTGGAAGACCGGAATACTGGCAATTTTGCTGCACCATGATAATGAGTTAAGGATTTAGCTCAAAGCTGCTTGCTTTAATGGGAGGTATACAGATGCTACTCCCATATGTAGCTGTAATGGGGTTAGCATATGACCCCAGAGTCCTTCTGGACTGTTCAATTCCACTTAGGTCCATGATGGAGAAAGGGAATATGATATGAATTCACAAGTAAAGTAAAATATTTTTTTATTTTTTTTTGACCGAAAAAAATTAAAATAAAACAAAAGGAAAACAAAATAAATTTTCGAAAACTAAAATAAGATCAAGGTAAATTGAAAACTAAATCAATTAGTCAATTAAGAAGATTTGGGAATTAGCAAGTGAAAAGATATGATTGAAAATTATTTTGAAGAAGATTTGATTTTTTGAAATGAGGAAAGAGAAAAACAACAAAATGACACCAAACTTAAAATTTTTAAAGATCAAAAAGGGACTAGGGGCATGCAAATTCGAAAAATCAAAAGAAAACAAAAGCATGCAATTGACACCAAACTTAAAATATGAAACTAAACTCAAATAAAAGACTCTAAACTAACAAAAATAAAACAGTCCTAATCTAAGCAACAAGATAAACCGTCAGTTGTCCAAACTCGAACAATCCCCGACAACGGCGCCAAAAACTTGGTGCAGGAAATTGCAATCACACTTTTGCAATCCCGCACAATTAACCAGCAAGTGCACTGGGTCGTCCAAGTAATACCTTACGTGAGTAAGGGTCGATCCCACGGAGATTGTCGGCTTGAAGCAAGCTATGGTTATCTTGTAACTCTTAGTCAGGATATCAATAATTATCAGGTTTGATTGTGAAAAGCAGAAGAACATGAAATAAGTACTTGTTTTGCAGTAATGGGGAAAAGGTTGAGGTTTTGGAGATGCTCTATCTTCTGAACCCCTGCTTTCCTACTGTCTTCTTCTTCAAGCACGCAAGGCTCCTTCCATGGCAAGCTATATGTAGGGTTTCACCGTTGTCAGTGGCTACCTCCCATCCTCTCAGTGAAAATGTTCAACGCGCTCTGTCACAGCACGACTAATCATCTGTCGGTTCTCAATTGGGTTGGAATAGAATCCAGTGATTCTTTTGCGTCTGTCACTAACGCCCAACCTTTAGGAGTTTGAAGCTCATCACAGTCATTCAATCATTGAATCCTACTCAGAATACCACAGACAAGATTTAGACCTTCCGGATTCTCTTGAATGCCGCCATCAATTCTAGCTTATACCACGAAGATTCTGATTAAGGAATCCAAGAGATATTCACTCAATCTAAAGTAGAACAGAGGTGGTTGTCAGGCACACGTTCATAGGTGAGAATGGTGATGAGTTTCATGGATCATCACATTCATCAGGTTTAGGAACAAGTGATATCTTAGAATGGAGGCAAGCATGATTGAATGAAAAACAGTAGTAATTGCATTAATCCATCAAGACACAGTAGAGCTCCTCACCCCCAACCATGGGGTTTAGAGACTCATGCCGTAGAAGATACAATGAGAAGCGTGTAAAGTGTCATGAGGTATAGATACAATGTCAAAATATCCTATTAATAGTGAACTAGTAACCTAGGGTATACAGAAATGAGTAAATGACGTAAAAATCCACTTCTGGGTCTACTTAGTGTGTGCTTGGGCTGAGCATTGAAGCTTTCATGTGTAGAGACTTTTTCTGGAGTTAAACGCCAGCTTTTATGCCAGTTTGGGCGTTTAACTCCAATTTTTATGCCAGTTCCAGCGTTAAACGCTGGGAATTCTAAAGCTGATTTGCAACGCCGGTTTGGGCCATCAAATCTCGGGCAAAGTATGGACTATTATACATTGCTGGAAAGCCCAGGATGTCTATTTTCCAACGCCGTTGAGAGCGCGCGAATTGAACTTCTGTAGCTCCAGAAAATCCACTTCGAGTGCAGAGAGGTCAGAATCCAACAGCATCTGCAGTCCTTTTCAGCCTCTGAATCAGATTTTTGCTCAGGACCCTCAATTTCAGCCAGAAAATACCTGAAATCACAGAAAAACACACAAACTCATAGTAAAGTCCAGAAAAGTGAATTTTAACTAAAAACTAATAAAAATATACTAAAAACTAACTAGAACATACTAAAAACATACGAAAAACAATGCCAAAAAGCGTACAAATTATCCGCTCATCATTCACCTTATACTATTATATATTGTTGAAAAGCCTTGAATGTCTACTTTCCAATGCCATTAGAAGCGCATCATTTGGAGCTCTGCAGCTCAAATTATACTCGATCGAACATGTAGAGGTCAGCTGGCCTTACTACAGGTTGAAATGTTCATCTTTGCACTTTTCGGGGAAGTTTTATCCCGCAATTTAGTGTCCACCATGTAGTTCCATATATGTTTGGAAAGCCCTGAATGTTTACTTTCTAATGCTTTTGAAATCACCTCATTTGGAGCTCTATACATCAAGTTATTTCTGTTTGAAGAAGACCCTATCAGGCTGTCAGGAGCATAGTTGGAGTTGTAGTTGGAGGTCCAACTACAACTCCAACTATGGCACCTTGAATTCCTCTTGGCCAAGTCACGTATGTTAGAGTGCAACATTGGGCCACCAACTTTGGCTCCAACGTTGCACTAGTAGTTTAAGGCATAGTTGGAGTCCAACTACACCTCTAACTACAACTCCAACTATGGACCTTTTTCTTGGCACGCTTGAAGTCCAACTTTCACCAACTTTGCCACCAATGTTGGTTCAATCTTTCTTCATACCAATATTGAATCATCATCAATATTTCTTTCAACGTTGGATCTTTGATAATTGCACACCAACGTTGGTTCACCTCCTTGCTTTCCTCTGCTTCTATTTTACCTATCATCAAGCAAATAAGTGTATCAAAGTAATATACAAGATGATCTTTATATACTAAGTGTGTTAATAATACTCAAAATTAAATCTTCACTTAGTGTGATCTATTTTATCACATTTCCCTTGTATATTAGCTAAAATTCACCTATGCTTGAGATTTTTCTTAATGCAGAGATTTTTCATGCTTTTACTCATTTATTAACAAAATTTGTATGAAAATTAAACTAAAATCTACTAAAATAACTACCAAAAATAGGCAATGATGCACCCGCATCACTTATCTAAGTAAGTAATTGCCTCCACGAATCTCTCTTAATATCTCTATCTCCACTTAAGATAGACTCCAACAAACTTTCAAGATAAAGGGAACAGTCATCCGCAAATAAAGGTAGAACTACTCCAAAAGGTGGTTATCGACTTTACTATAAATACACTCATACCCCTCAAGTATATTCACATTCTAATCTACTAAAAACCTACCTAAAGCCCTTGCTAACTTAAGCATCGCAGTCTCTTGCATGTACCACCCCCAACTCCTCACGAGAAAATCGGATGGTAGCACCTCGATGCAAGAACAAGTCGACACTACCTCATAAGGAGTCTGGGTGTAAAATTTGATCAAATTGTAATTAATTAAATAATAAATTAAATATGAGCGAACATGGTTAGAAAATTTAGCAATTGAAATTTGATGATTTAAATATGATATTCGGACTTAGTGGATTTTCTGAGTCAGAAAATATAGTTTTCTGCATAAAAACGTGCATTGAAAATTTGACTGACAGTACCAACTGAGATCTGTCCGGTACTGCAGCTGAAAAAATTAATTATGAGTGAGAAGGATTAGAAAGTTAAATATTTGTTGTTGAAATGGTAAACATAATTAAAGCGCACATTAAAACGCTACTCTTAAAGATTTTGGCCCAAAATTGGGCCAACGGACTAAACCAAATAAACCAGACCCAAGTGGGTCCAAGACCCAACATATATAAACCCTTACTAGGGCATTTCAGCAGCCACAACTCCCATTTGGTGTAAGGCACGGCTGAGAAGAAGAGAGTGTGAAGAGAAAAGCAAAACCCTAACGCCACCCAACTTCAAATCACCATAACTTTCTCTACGAAGCTCTAATCGATGAGCCGTTTGTGGCCATGCGTCGCCCTCGACGAGCTCTTCAAGTTTATTTAAGTATTTTGTTGAGTATTTTATTCTCCTCTACCCAATTTAGATTTTTCTCTGAAAATACATTTTGGATTTGTGTTTTAAAAAATTTTGTGGTTTTGATTGTTTAGGGGTGCTTTAGTATGAGCCATTGGTGAGTTTTATCAACCGATTTTGTGGGTTAAGTTAAAGAACCCTCTAACCCTTGTAATTTATGTGTGAGACCTAAGTTGATGTATGTATGTAATGTGTGTATTAGAGTATTGAGTACACTTTTAGAACTTGAATCTTGCTTGTGAAAGTGTTTACTGGAACTTGGAGCTGAGTTTTGGTGGAGACTCCCAAGTGAGAGCTTAAATTTGACTTCCAAAAGGTACAGTTTAAGTTTTATTTAAGTACCGTGTGGTGTGATGAGAATTCCTAGGTTAAATGCCCCTAGGATTAGGTTTGAATTATGTATTTGGATGAATTCGATATGCGTAGATAACATGTTGTGGTATTTGAGGGTTTGGATGAGATTAATGTAATAGTACAAAATTGATATATTGTCGGAATTAGTATTGAATAATGAATTGTGCGATTTGTGAGTTATACATACATACATACACACACATATAATATATATATATATATATATATATATATATATATATATATATATATATATATATATATATATTTGATGAATTTTGGGCCGGAGGCCGGAAAAGGTAAGAAAGGTGAGTTGATGTATGTATTGTGTGATATCATAGGAGATTGAATGGATTTTGAATATTAAATGTGAGAATATATGGAATGACTGTTGAATAATGAGAATTTAGGAATTTAGGAGTGGAATGTGATGAATTTGGGTTGGATTATGTAGATGAGATGGGTTTGAATGTGGTTGAGAGTAAATAGGTGAATTTGATTGGTTTGGGCTCAATTTGATGAATAAAAACTGTTTTGGCTTGTGGGCATTTGAAAAGATTGGTAAAAGTCATTTTTGGTTAAAAACATATTTTTGGTCAACTTCGGTGGTCCCTAACTTGGTCCTCAGAGTTGGAAATTATTCAAAACTAGATTTTTATGAAAGTTTATTTAACGATCTTTCCAACGGTTCAAGAATGGTTGAAGAAGGAATTTTGTGGAAAAAGTTATGAGTTTTTGAAAATTGGACTGAAAAACTTATTTCTGCAACATATCAGACTTTCGGTTTTCTGATATGGATGCGTACGCGGCTCTGGACATGTGTACGCGGACATTCGACTTTGCCAAGTGCCTTTGCCTATGCGGATACTGCTTGTGTACGCGATATGGTCCAAAATCGATGTATGCATACACGGACCTTTTGCATGCATATGCGGACACCCAGATTTTCAGCTTGTGCGTACGCACACTACATGCATGCGTATGCACACTTTCCAGAATTTGGAATAAAAGTATTTTTATGACTTTTAACCAATCTTTTGTTCTCCCAAACCTTTATAAATGTCGATAAGTTTCTAGAGCCGGTAAAATTAAGTATAGAGGAGGTAAGAACAAGACCTAAAGAGTGAGTTAATGAATTGAAGTGAAAGGGAACTAAGTGTGGCTTGAACTTATGATGAACGCACTAAGTGTTGGTTGAAATTATGATGAAAATGACATAAGTCGAGGTTCTGATGAGATGAGGTTTGAGAAGTGTGACGGGCACTATATCCCAAGATGAATAGATGAGTCAGGGTTTAGAATTCCCCTTAGTTATTATGGTTATAAATAAAGAGATACAGGTTTAAAGCTTGCGAGGTATACATGACACTCACCCTACGAGACGAATAATGAGTTTAAGGAGAGATACAGGCTGTGCTGCCTGCGAGATAAGAAAAGTGATAATGAAATTGTGAATGGTAGAATGATGATATGACAGGGTACTAACCATGTGAGAGATACACTCTTCCTGCGAGTTATATATGCAGAGTATTAACTCTACGAGGTGTACATGGCACTCACCCCGCGAGGCTATGCTATATAGCGAGTAAACAGCATTGAGAATTATGTTCGGGTTAGCTACCGAATATGTCGGGTTCTGGCAAGTAACCGACACGTGAGCTCATGGTCAGTAGGACAGACATACATCATATGCATATGTTTGACTTGTTTGGGTTTGCCTGTTTATTTTGGATTGCTAAATCATATATGCTATGTTACCTGATTAGATGCTACTTATTCTACTTATACCTTAATTGTGTATTATTTGTCTGTATTGCTTGTGTTTGAATAATTGAGAGGTCCCTCATGCTGGTGTTGGTTAACGCTGAGGGTTGTTCTTGTTGAAATGAAATAATGAAATGATTAATTTAAAATGATGATTATTGAATGAGGTAACTTGAGCTCCCTAGGTAGATGCAGTGAAGAGATTTCACTTACTCCATGTAGAGAATGAGATAATTGATATTTAAACGCTGAGTTCAAAGTTACTGGCTATGGTTTAATTCAGAATTGAGTGTTAAGAGGTTTGGAAAGAAGGGAAAAATGAGGAGTTGACTAGACTTAGTATCCCCTAAAACAGTTGCCTAATTTATGGATTAGTGAGAACCTAAGATGAATAAATAAATAAAGAAAATTTATGGTGCTTAGTGAGTTTTTATTATAGTGCATTGTATTTATTTGGCACTTTTACCGTACTGGAAACCCATGGGTTGGGGGTTCTCATTCCGTATATATATCTTGTTTTTCAAATGCAAGTCTAGGTGCTCAGAAGTGAGTTGTGGTTCATCTGAGAGATGGCAAAGACCTTTATATTCTTTGCTTTATATTTTGCTTAGAATCTCTCTACCTTTATTTTGAAAAACTTATATTTTGTATTGATCTCCTTTGGGACTTGCCTATAGAGGCCTTTATGTATCATTTGAGAGAGATTAGGAGATACTGTTGTCAACTACTTTTATACTGTACCCTAACCGGCCTAAACTTAGCAGGTCACAATTAGTGGCTATTTACTTATGTTATATATCTATACTTTGTCTTATTCATACTCTTCTTTATGGATTTATCTTTGTATAGTTTTCGGTTCACGCTTTGTCTTCTACTTGTCAATACGTGAGTGATACGACTTTGCGATTTTATTTTTACTCTTTTTAGGCTTCTTGTTTAATACTTTCTTTCAACTTATATATATATATATATATATATATATATATATATATATGTATATGTATGTATGGCAGACGAAATTTTAATTCATACTTAAATTGTTGTTCGAAATTGATTGTCCCAGTAATGGCTCCAAAAGCTTGGTGCTCAATACCATGGTCTAAACATAACTTCACAACTTCGCTCAACTAACCAGCAAGTGCACTAGGTCGTCCAAGTAATACCTTACGTGAGTAAGGGTCGATCCCACGGAGATTGTTGGTATGAAGCAAGCTATGGTCATCTTGTAAATCTCAGTTAGGCGGATAGTAAATGTTATGGAGTTTTCGAATAATAAATAAAGCAGAAAATAAAGATAGAGTTACTCATGTAATTCAATGGTGGAAATTTCAGATAAGTGTGTGGAGGTGCTTGTCCCTGTTGGATTTCTGCTTTCCTACTGTCTTCCTTCAATCCTTCTTATTCCTTTCCATGGCAAGCTGTATGTAGGGCATCACCATTGTCAATGGCTACATCCCATCCTCTCAGTGAAAAAGGTCCAAATGCTTTGTCACGGCACGACTAATCATCTGTCGGTTCTCTATCATGTTGGAATAGGATCCCATGATTCTTTTGCGTTTGTCATCATGCCCAACAATCGCGAGTTTGAAGCTCTTCACAGTCATTCAATCCCTGAATCCTACTCGGAATACCATAGACAAGGTTTAGACTTTCCGGATTCTCATGAATGCCGCCATCAATCTAGCTTATACCACGAAGATTCTGACTAAGGAATCCAAGAGATATGCGCCCGGTCTGAGGTAGAACGAAAGTGGTTGTCAGTCACGTGTTCATAGGTGAGAATGATGATGAGTGTCACGGATCATCACATTCATCATGTTGAAGTGCAACATATATCTTAGAATAAGAACAAGCGGAATTGAATAAAAAATAGTAGTAATTGCATTGAAGCTTGAGGTACAGCAGAGCTCCACACCCTTAATCTATGGTGTGTAGAAACTCCACTGTTAAAAATACATAAGTGATGAAGGTTTAGGCATGGCCGAATGGCCAGCCCCTCCAAAACGTGATCAATAGTCTCCTAAGATGAATAATAAAATAAAACTGAGACCAAAGATATCTAACACAATAGTAAAAAGTCCTATTTATACTAGACTAGCTACTAGGGTTTACAGAAGTAAGTAATTGATGCAAAAATCCACTTCCGGGGCCCACTTGGTGTGTGCTTGGGCTGAGCTTGATCTTTACACGATTTGAGGCTTATCTTGGAGTTGAACGCCAAGTTGTAACGTGTTTTTGGCGTTCAACTTTGGTTCGTGAAGTGTTTTTGGCGTTTGACTCCAGAATGCAGCATGGAACTGGCGTTGAGCGCCAGTTTACATCATCAAATCTCAAATAAAGTATGGACTATTATATATTGCTGGAAAGCTCTGGATGTCTAATTTTCAACGCCGTTGAGAGCGCGCCATTTGGAGTTCTATATCTCTAGAAAATTCATTTCAAGTGCAGGGAGGTCAGAATCCAACAGCATCAGCAGTCCTTTGTCAGCCTTCTTATCAGAGTTTTGCTCAGGTCCCTCAATTTCAGCTAGAAAATACTTGAAATCACAAAAAAACACACAAACTCATAGTAAAGTCTAGAAATATGAATTTTACATAAAAACTAATGAAAACATCCTTAAAAGTAGCTAGATCCTACTAAAAACTACCTAAAAATAATGCCAAAAAGCGTATAAATTATCCGTTCATCACAACACCAAACTTAAATTGTTGCTTGTCCCCAAGCAACTGAAAATCAATTAGGATAAAAAGAAGAGAATATACTATAAATTCCAGAATATCAATGAGTATTAGTCCTAATTAGATGAGCGGGACTTGTAGCTTTTTGCCTCTGAACAGTTTTGGCATCTCACATTTTCCTTTGAAGTTTAGAATGATTGGCATCTATAGGAACTTATAATTTCAGATAGTGTTATTGATTTTCCTAGTTAAGTTTGTTGATTCTTGAATACAGCTACTTTTATGAGTCTTGGCCGTGACCCTAAGCATTTTGTTTTCCAATATTACCACCGGATACATAAATGCCACAAACACATAACTGGGTGAACCTTTTCAGATTGTGACTTAGCTTTGCTAAAGTCTCCAGTTAGAGGTGTCCAGAGCTCTTAAGCACACTCTTTTTGCTTTGGATCACGACTTTAACCACTCAGTCTCAAGCTTTTCACTTGGACCTGCATGCCACAAGCACATGGATAGGGACAACTTGATTTTAGCCACTTAGGCCTGGATTTTATTTCCTTGGGCCCTTCTATCCATTGATGCTCAAAGTCTTAGATCCTTACCCTTGCCTTTTGGTTTTAAGGGCTATTGGCTTTTTCTGCTTGCTTTTTCTTTTTTTTCTAATTTTTTTCGCAAAAAAAAAATTTCCGCAAGCTTTTGCTTTTTCACTACTTTTTTTTTGCTTCAAGAATCAATTTTCATGATTTTTCAGATTGTCAATATCATTCTCTTTGTTCATCATTCTTTCAAGAGCCAACAATTTTAACATTCATAAACAACAAGATCAAAATTATGCACTGTTCAAGCATTCATTCAGAAAACAAAAAGTATTGTCACCACATCAATATAATTGAACTAAATTCAAGGATAATTTCGAAACTCATGTACTTCTTGTTCTTTTGAATTAGAAACATTTTTCATTTAAGAGAGGTGAAGGATTTATGGAATTATTCATAGCCTTAAGACATAGTTACTAAATACTAATGATCATGAAGTAGAGACACAAAACATAGATAAACATGTAACATAAAAAACCGAAAAATAGAGAGATAAGAACAAGAAAGTTAAGGAATGAGTCCACCTTAGTGAGGGTGGCGCCTTTTGAAGGTCCAATGGTGCTTTTTGAGCTCCTTTATGTCTTTTCCTTGCTTCTGTTGCATGATCCCTAGTGATTTTGGTGTTCCTATCCTTAGTTGCTTCCAATAATTATGTGGAGGAACATGTATCCACTGAGGTATCTCAGGGACTTCTTGATGAGGAAATTCCTCATGCTCTCTTGATGTGTAGTCAAATGCTCTATTACTGAGCTATGGACCCTTGAGATGAATCTCTCCATCTTCCATGACTCAGAGGTGGAAGCAATTGTCTTCCCTTTTTCTTCTTCTCTCTTTTTTTTTTGAGGTTTCTCTGGCCTTAGGTGCCATCAATGGTTATGGAAATGCAAAAAAGCTATGCTTTTACCACACCAAACTTAGAATGTTGCTCGCCCTCGAGCAAAAGAAGAAAGAATAGAAGAAGAAGATATGGAGGAGAGGGAGAGAGGTGTGTATTCGGCTATGTAGGGTAGGTTTGGGTGGGAAAAAGATGATGGATGTGAATGGTGAAGAGGTAATGGGGAAGAGGGATTGAGGTGATTGGTGAAGAAGAGAGAAGGTGAGTTGAGGTAAGTGGGGATCCTGTGGGATCCACAGATTCTGAGATGATCCTGTGGGGTCCACAGATCCTGAGGTGTCAAGGATTTACATCCCTGCACCAATTAGGCATGTAAAATGCCTTTGCATGCAATTCTGGCGTTTAAACGCCGAGGTGATGCATGTTTTGGGCGTTCAACGCCCAACTGCAGCATGTTTCTGGCGTTGAACGCCAGTTCCATGCTTGTTTCTGGCGTTCTGCGCCAGCTCTCCTCAGGGTGCATTCCTGGCGTTTGAACTCCAGGGTGTTGCTTGTTTCTGGCGTTCAATGCCAGATCCATACTCTGTTCTGGCGTTGAACGCCAGCCAGATGCTCCTTACTGGCGTTTAAACGCCAGTAAGTCCTTCCTCTAGGGTGTGATTTTTTCTTCTGCTGTTTTTGATTCTGTTTTTAATTTTAGTATTTTTTTCGTGACTCCACATGATCATAAACCTAATAAAACATAAAAGAACAATAAAAAGAAAAACAAAATTAGATAAATAAAAATTGGGTTGCCTCCTAATAAGCGTTTCTTTAATGTCAATAGCTTGACAGTGAGTTCTCATGGAGCTTCACAGATGTTCAGAGCATTGTTGGGACCTCCCAACACCAAACTTAGAGTTTGAATGTGCGGGTTCAACACCAAACTTAGAGTTTGGTTGTGGCCTCCCAACACCAAACTTAGAGTTTGACTATGGGGGCTCTGTTTAACTCTGCATTGAGAGAAGTTGTTCATACTTCCTCTCATTACTAAATAACTTGGCATTTAGCTTCATGATGGCTCCTAGATATTGAGCAACTTGCTCTCCAGTTACATCTTCATCCTCTTCAGAGGAAGAATATTCTTCAGAGCTCATGAATGGCAGAAGGAGGTTTAATGGAATCTCTATGGTCTCTATATGAGCCTCAGATTCCTTTGGGTCCTCAATAGGGAACTCCTTCTTGGTTGGGAGATGTCCCATGAGGTCTTCCTCATTGGGATTCACGTCCTCTCCTTCCTCTCTAGGTTCGGCCATGTTTACTATGTCAATAGCCTTGCACTCTCTCTTTGGATTCTCTTCTGTATTGCTTGGAAGAGTACTAGGAGGAGTTTCGGTGACTTTCTTACTCAGCTGGCCCACTTGTGCCTCCAAATTTCTAATGGAGGACCTTGTTTCACTCATGAAACTTAAAGTGGCTTTAGACAGATCAGAGACTATGTTTGATAAGTTAGAGGTGCTCTGTTCAGAATTCTCTGTCTGTTGCTGAGAAGATGATGGAAAAGACTTGCTATTGCTAAACCTATTTCTTCCACCATTATTAAAGCCTAGTTGAGGCCTTTGTTGATCCTTCCATGAGAAATTTTGGTGATTTCTCCATGATGAGTTATAGGTGTTTCCATAAGATTCACCCATGTAATTTACCTCTGCCATTGCAGGGTTCTCAGGATCATAAGCTTCTTCTTCAGAAGATGCCTCTTTAGTACTGTTGGATGCATTTTGCCATCCATTCAGACTTTAGAAAATCATGTTGACTTGCTGAGTCAACATTTTGTTCTTAGCCAATATGGCATTCAGAGCATCAATCTCAAGAATTCCCTTCCTTTGAGGTGTTCCATTATTCACGGAATTCCTCTCAGAAGTGTACATGAACTGGTTATTTACAACCATGTCAATAAGTTCTTGAGCTTCTGTAGGCGTTTTCTTTAGGTGAATGGATCCACCTGCAGAATGGTCCAATGACATCTTAGAGAACTCAGATAGACCATAATAGAATATATCTATCATGGTCCATTCTGAAAACACGTCAGAAGGATATCTTTTGGTAATCTGTTTGTATCTTTCCCAAGCTTCATAGAGGGATTCACCATCTTTTTGTTTGAAGGTCTTAACATCCACTTTAAGCTTGCTCAGCTTTTGAGGAGGAAAGAATTTAGCCAAGAAGGTCGTGACCAGCTTATCCCAGGAGTCCAGGCTATCCTTAGGTTGTGAATCCAACCATGTTCTAGCTTTGTCTCTTACAGCAAAAGGAAAAAGCATAAGCCTGTAGACTTCAGGATCTACTCCATTAGTCTTAACAGTCTCACAGAGCTGCAAGAACTCAGTTAAAAACTGGTAGGGATCTTCTGATGGAAGTCCATAAAACTTGCAGTTCTGTTGCATTAGAGCAACTAGTTGAGGTTTTAGCTCAAAATTGTTTACTCCAATGGCAGGAATTGAGATGCTTCTTCCATCAAACTTGGAAGTAGGTGTAGTATAATCACCAAGCATCCTCCTTGCATTATTGTTGTTAGGTTCGGCTGCCATCTCCTTCTCTTGTTCGAAAATTTCAGTAAGGTTGTCTCTGGATTGTTGTAATTTAGCTTCTCTTAGTTTTCTCTTCAGAATCCTTTCAGGTTCTGGATCAGCTTCAATAAGAATGCCTTTTTCCTTATTCCTGCTCATATGAAAGAGAAGAGAACAAGAAAAGAAGAGAAGAGGAATCCTCTATGTTATAGTAAAGAGGTTCCTTATTATTAGTAGAAGAAGAAAGGGAATAAAGAAAGTAGAATCCAAACACAAAGGTGAGGATAGGGGCAGTAATTTGAGATGAAGAGAAGTGTTAGTGAATGAATAAATAAATAGAATAAGATAAGAGACAGAAGTTTTCGAAAATAATTTTGAAAAGAGTTAATGATTTTTGAAAATTAAGATAAGAAATAAAATTAAAATTTAAATTTAAAACAATTAATTAATTAAAAAGAATTTTTGAAAAAGAGGGAGGTATTTTCGAAAATTAGAGAGAGAAAAGTTGTTAGGTGGTTTTAAAAAAGATAAGAAATAAACAAAAAGTCAAATAGTTAGTTGAAAAAGATTTGAAAGTCAAATTTGAAAAGATAAGAAGATAAGAAGATATTTTGAAATCAAATTTTTGAAAAAGATAAAATTTTGAAAAAGATATGATAAAAAGATGTGATTAAAAAGATTTAATTTTTAAAATTGATTACTTGACTAACAAGAAACTAAAAGATATGATCCTATTATTTAAAGATTGAACCTTTCTTAATAAGAAAGTAATAAACTTCAAATTTTTGAATCAATCACATTACTTGTTAGTTAAGTTTCGAAAATTTGAAATAAAATTAAGAAAAAGATTTTGAAAAATATTTTTTTTTCAAATTTTCGAAAATCAATGAAAAAAATGAAAAAGATTTGATTTTTGAAAAAGTTTTTGAAAAGATAAGATTTTTAAATTTGAAAATTTGACTTGACTTATAAGAAACAACTAATTTTAAAATTTTTTTGACTAAGTCAACCCAAATTTTCAAAATTTTGAGGAAAAAAAAGAAAATATATTTTTTTATTTTTGAATTTTTAATTATGAGAGAGAAAAACATAAAAAATGACTCACAACATGAAAATTATGAATCAAAACACATGATGCATGCAAGAATACTATGAATGTCAAGATGATCACCAAGAACACTTTGAAGATTATGATGAACATCAAGAACATATTTTTGAAAAATTTTTTATGCAAAGAAAATATGCAAGACACCAAACTTAGAAATTTGCAATGCTTAGACACTATGAATGCAAAAATGCATATGAAAAACAACAAAAAACACAAAACAAGAAATTATCAAGATCAAACAAGTAGACTTACCAAGAACAACTTGAAGATCATGAAGAACACTATGAATGTATGAATTTTTCGAAAAATGCAAGAACAATATGAATATGCAATTGACACCAAACTTAAAACATGATACAAGACTCAAACAAGAAACAAAAAAATTTTTGATTTTTGTAATTTTATTATTTTTTTGGATTTTATTTTATATTTTTCGAAAAACATATACGAAAAGGAAAATAAGAAATTCAAAATTTTTAAGAAGAATTCCAGGAATCTTTTAATGTTAGCCTAAAGCTCCAATCCAAGGGTTGGACATGGCTTAATAGCCAGCCAGCTTTAGGATATAAATTAGTCATACAACAGCTGATATTTCAATTAACTTGCCTCTATGCTGATGGTTGGAAGCCTCAATCCAAAAGAATTTGGATATGGCTTTACAGCCAGCCAGGCTTCAACATGCTTCATGAAACACTAGAATTCATTCTTAAAAATTTAGAATAATTTTTCGAAAACAGATGGGAAATATTTTTTTTGAAAATAAAACAAAAAGAAAATTACCTAATTTGAGCAACAAGATGAACCGTTAGTTGTCCAAACTCGAACAATCCCCGGCAACGGCGCCAAAAACTTGGTGGACAAAATTATGATTCATACTTAAATTGTTGTTCGAAATTGATTGTCCCAGTAATGGCTCCAAAAGCTTGGTGCTCAATACCATGGTCTAAACATAACTTCACAACTTCGCTCAACTAACCAGCAAGTGTACTGGGTCGTCCAAGTAATACCTTACGTGAGTAAGGGTCGATCCCACGGAGATTGTTGGTATGAAGCAAGCTATGGTCATCTTGTAAATCTCAGTTAGGCGGATAGTAAATGTTATGGAGTTTTCGAATAATAAATAAAGCAGAAAATAAAGATAGAGTTACTCATGTAATTCAATGGTGGGAATTTCAGATAAGTGTGTGGAGGTGCTCGTCCCTGTTGGATTTCTGCTTTCCTACTGTCTTCCTTCAATCCTTCTTATTCCTTTCCATGGCAAGTTGTATGTAGGGCATCACCGTTGTCAATGGCTACATCCCATCCTCTCAGTGAAAAAGGTCCAAATGCTCTGTCACGGCACGGCTAATCATCTGTCGGTTCTCGATCATGTTGGAATAGAATCCCTTGATTCTTTTGCGTTTGTCATCATGCCCAACAATCGCGAGTTTGAAGCTCGTCACAGTCATTCAATTCCTAAATCCTACTTGGAATACCACAGACAAGGTTTAGACTTTCTGGATTCTCATGAATGCCGCCATCAATCTAGCTTATTCCACGAAGATTCTGATTAAGGAATCCAAGAGATATGCACCCGGTTTGAGGTAGAATGGAAATGGTTGTCAGTCACGCGTTCATAGGTGAGAATGAGGATGAGTGTCATGGATCATCACATTCATCATGTTGAAGTGCAACGAATATCTTTGAATAAGAACAAGCGGAATTGAATAAAAAATAGTAGTAATTGCATTGAAACTTGAGGTACAACAGAGCTCCACACCCTTAATCTATGGTGTGTAGAATCTCCACCATTAAAAATACATAAGTGATGAAGGTTCAGGCATGGCCGAATGGCTAGCCCCCCCAAAACATGATCAATAGTCTCCTAAGATGAATAATAAAATAAAACTAAGACCAAAGATATCTAATACAATAGTAAAAAGTCCTATTTATACTAGACTAGCTACTAGGGTTTACAGAAGTAAGTAATTGAACGCCGTTGAGAGCGCTCTATTTGAAGTTCTGTAGCTCCAGAAAATTCATTTAGAGTGCAGGGAGGTCAGAATCCAACAATATCAACAGTCCTTTGTTAGCCTTCTTATCAGAGTTTTGCTCAGGTCCCTCAATTTCAGCTAGAAAATACCTGAAATCACAGAAAAACACACAAACTCATAGTAAAGTCCAGAAATGTGAATTTTACATAAAAACTAATGAAAACATCCCTAAAAGTAGCTAGATCCTACTAAAAACTACCTAAAAACAATGCCAAAAAGCGTATAAATTATCTGCTCATCAATATATATATATATATATACATATATATATATATATATATATATATATATGTATATATGTATGTATTATAATCCACCTTGAGTCGTACTGGTGCAAGAAATTGTAAATCACACTTTTCACAACTCGTACCACTAACCAGCAAGTGCACTGGGTCATCCAAGTAATATCTTACGTGAGTAAGGGTCGAATCCCACGGAGATTGTTGGCTTGAAGCAAGCTATGGTTATCTTGTAACTCTTAGTCAGGATAATAATAATTCTCAGTTTTGATTGGTAGTAAATAAAAAGCATGGATTAAATAATACTTGTTATGCAGTAATGGAGAATATGTTAGAGTTTTGGAGATGCTTTGTCTTCTGAATCTCTGCTTTCCCACTGTCTTCTTCTTCACGCATGCAAGGTTCCTCCTATGGCAAATGTTGGTGGATCACCGTTGTTACTGTTTTAGCCTCTTCTTTCATGGAAGACTCACTACATAGGTACAGATGCTGATTTATGGCAACTGTATCAATGAACTCTTGAGCTTCTTCAATTGTCTTTCTCATGTGTATAGATCCACCAGCTGAGTGGTCCAAAGACATCTGAGCTTTCTCTGTAAGCCCATAATAGAAGATGTCTAACTGCACCCACTCTGAAAACATTTCAGAGGGGTATTTTCTTAGCATCTCTCTGTATCTCTCCCAGGCATCATAAAGAGATTCATTATCTCCTTGTTTAAAGCCTTGGATGTTCAGCCTTAGCTGTGTCATCCGTTTTGGAGGGACAAATTGATTCAGAAATTTTCCTGACAGCTGTTTCCATGTCCTTATGCTAGCCTTAGGTTGGTTATTTAACCACCTCTTAGCTTGGTCGTTTACAGTAAATGGAAACAGTAATAATCTGTAGACATCCTGATCTACTTCCTTATCATGTACTGTGTCAGCAATTTGTAAAAACTGTGCCAGAAACTCTATAGGTTCTTCCTGTGGAAGACCGGAATACTGGCAACTTTGTTGCACCATGATAACGAGCTGAGGATTCAACTCAAAACTACTGACTCCGATGGAGGGTATACAGATACTACTCCCATATGAAGTAGTAGTGGGGTTAGCATATGACCCCAGAGTCCTTCTGGACTGTTCATTTCGACTTAGGTCCATGATGGAGAAAGGAGATGTTGTGAATTGGAGATTCAAATAGTATTAAAATGTTTTTTTTATGAAAACGGAAATAAAAAAATGAAATAAAATAATAAAATAATTGAAAGATGGGTGAGGATTTTCGAAAAATAAAGAAAGAGAAAAAGTGGTTAGGAATTTTTGAAAAAGATATGATTTTTTTAAAATTTTTTTTAAAAGGATATGATTTGAAAAAGATATGATTTTTAAAAACTTGACAACTAAGATATGATAAGATAAACTTTTGAAATTGAAATCTGAATTTTTTTGAAAAATTTCGAAATATTTGCTCAAAAATAGTTAGAGAAGATATTTTTTATTTTTGAATTTTATGATGAAAGAGAAAAGCACACAAAAGACACACAACTTAAAATTTTTAGATCTAATGCTCCTTGTTTTCGAAAATTTGGAGGGAAAACACCAAGGAACACCAAACTTAAAAATTTTAAGATCAAAACACAAGGAAGACTCAAGAACACTTTGAAGAATCACAAGAACAACAAGAACATGAAGATAGAACACCAAACTTAAAATTTTTAGAAAATCAAAATAAAATTTTCGAAAACTAAAGGAAAATTAACAAGAGAATGCCAAACTTAAAAATTGGCACAAGATTTAATCAAAGAAAAATTATTTTTGAAAAAGTTTTAAAAGGAAGATACCCAATTACCAAGAACATAAGCACACACTCTAGCCAATTGAGCTACAAATTTAACGTGTTTTAATAGGGTATTTAATAAATAAATTTTTGAATACTGATAATTTGAAAAAGACACAAGAAAAACAAGAAAAGACACGGAACAAGAAAAACTAAAGATCAAACAAGAAAATACACAAGAACATAGACACATTCAACAAATGCAGGGATTAAACAAAAGAGAAGTCTTTTTGAAAAATTGAAGGAAAACAAAAAGCATGCAATTCGAAAATTATGAAGAAAAATAAAAACATGCAATGGACACCAAACTTAAAATATAAAACTAAACTCAAAGAAAAATTAAAAAATTAATAAGGAAAAATGATATTTTTAAAGGATTTTTGAAAGGAAAAATATAAGATGCAATCCTAGTGACTCTAACAAAATAAATTATTCCTAATCTAAGCAACAAAATAAACCGTTAGTTGTTCAAACTCAAACAATCCCCGGCAACAGCGCCAAAAACTTGGTGCACGAAATTGTAAATCACACTTTTCACAACTTGTACCACTAACCAGCAAGTGCACTGGGTCGTCCAAGTAATACCTTATGTGAGTAAGGGTCAAATCCCACGGAGATTGTTGGCTTGAAACAAGCTATGGTTATCTTGTAACTCTTCGTCAGGATAATAATTCTCAGTTTTGATTGGTAGTAAATAAAAACCATGGATTAAATAATACTTGTTATGCAGTAATGGAAAATTTGCTGGAGTTTTGGAGATGCTTTGTCTTCTGAATCTCTGCTTTCCCCTGTCTTCTTCTTCACGCCGCAAGGTTCCTCCTATGGCAAGCTGTGTGTTGGTGGATCACCGTTGTCAATGGCTACCATCCGTCCTCTCAGTGAAAATGGTCCAGGTGCGCTGTCACCGCACGGCTAATCATCTGTCGGTTCTCACTCATGCTGGAATATGATCTGTTGATCCTTTTGCGTTTGTCACTACGCCCAACCCTTGTGAGTTTGAAGCTCGTCACAGTCATTCAATCCCTGAATCCTACTCGGAATACCACAGACAAGGTTTAGACTTTCCGGATTCTCAAGAATGCTGCCAATGGATTCTAGCTTATACCACGAAGACTCTGATTAAGGAATCCAAGAGATACTCATTCAATCTAATGTAGAACAGAGGTGGTTGTCAGGTACGCGTTCATAGGTTGAGAATGGTGATGAGTGTCATGGATCATCACATTCATCATATTGAAGTGCGAATGAATATCTTAGATAGAAACAAGCGTGTTTGAATAAAAGAAAATAGAAATAATTGCATTAATTCATCGAGACACAGCAGAGCTCCTCACCCCCAACAATGGAGTTCAGAGACTCATGCCGTCAAAGAGTACAAAGTTCAGATCTAAAAATGTCATGAGGTACAAAATAAATCTCTAAAAGTTGTTTAAATACTAAACTAGTAACCTAGGTTTACAGAAAATGAGTAAACTGAGATAGATAGTGCAGAAATCCACTTCTAGGGCCCATTTGGTGTGTGCTGGGGCTGAGCTTTGAGCTTTACACATGCATAGGCTGTTTTTGGAGTTAAATGCCAGGCTGTAACCTGTTTTGGGCATTTAACTCCAACTTGTAACCTGTTTCTGGCGTTTAACGCCAGAATGGAACATGGAACTGGCGTTAAACGCCAATTTACGTTATTTATCTTCGAGCAAAGTATGGACTATCATATATTGCTGGAATGCCCTGGATGTCTACTTTCTAACGCAATTGAGAGAGCGCCAATTGGACTTCTGTAGCTCTAGAAAATTCATTTCAAGTGCAGGGAGGTCAAAATCCAACAACATCAGGAGTCCTTTTTCAGCCTGAATTAGATTTTTGCTCAGATCCTTAAATTTCACCCAGAAAATACCTGAAATTATAGAAAAATACACAAACTCATAGTAAAGTCCAGAAATATGAATTTTGCATGAAAACTAATAAAAGCATACTAAAAAGTAGCTAGAACCTACTAAAAACTACCTAAAAACAATGTCAAAAAGCGTATAAATTATCCGCTCATCAGTACCACCTTATTATCATTGACTTATATCTCGAGCATAAGGATTTTAATATTAGGTGTTATATTATAGTATCAGAGCAGTTCATCCTCGTGAGCCTGAGGGAGGGACTACTTATAGTTCAATGCATACTCTGAGTCTGTGCCTGTGCTAGTTAGGGTATCTAACTGATACGTCTAGCATGAAGTTCATGAGTGTACCTTTGGTAATTTGAAGAACTTAACTTGAGATATTGGGATTGATCACCTGGATATCGTTTGTTTGGTGTGGACAGTACCCGAATGGCATCTCATGTACATGATTGAGGTACTCGGGGAGGAATTCCCAAGAACAAATTGATGAGGGAACACCGATATAGGAATCTTGGCAGTGGTATATTTGAGATTGGTGTGTTGGTTTGGATTGTTGAGTGAAATACTTGGAGGCGAATAATTGGTTAGATGATTTATTTAATTAGGCTTGAATTGATTGGAACTTGATAATTTAGAGTAGAGGGGGCTTGTAATTTGCATTAGTATAGTTTGGATTTGAATTAGAATAAAAGTTTGTGAAATTGAGCACTTGTGTAGAAATTGGAGAATGACTAATTGCTAGGCAATTGATATCATAGATTTTGAACAATTACGTAATGTGAGTATGGAGATCAAGAATTTTTAAGAGATTTTGATTGAGTCTTAGGATAAGCATAAGCATTATTACGGTCAGGTTAAGAAAGCTTAGGAGTGGGCCTAGGTTTTGTGATCCGATATGAGAATATGACGTGAATGCATGATTGGATTCTTGGTGGTTACAAATCAGAGTGACGCAGCGGAAGCTTGTGGAAGCAGTAACACAGGATAGTTACGAATAGGAGGTGTAAAGTTGACTAGAATATCTTAAGCTTAAAATACTCAAAGGGTTTAGTGGGTTAATGCAAGTAATGATTCCTAGATAATTGAATTTGATTGTGACTGTGAACTTTGACTGATTCTGAACTGGATACGGAAAAGATTGTTGGTGTGTCATTAGATTTAGGTAATAAATGAGTACCAATTGTCATGTTTGAGAGATAAGTATTACAATATTTGATCATGATGACCTTGGATTTAGATTGAAATGTATAATGATTACATTTGAAAGATGAATTTGGAAAACATTACATTCAAATGCCGATGTTTTACTGAGATTGGTTTGCGAGAACCCGTGAAGGGTGGTAAACCCAGATTTATAAGGGAGGTTCTGTCGGAATTCTAAAAGAACTTGAATAGTTTAGAGATCTTAAGTTATGATTTCAATCGGGAGTTTTAGCTTAGAAAGTTTTATGAAGGGTGAGGTGAACTTGACATTGGTTAGTTATTGGGAGAAATCTAAAAAAAGCTAAAAGTGAAACAGATGAATATAGCTTAGGTTTGAATTTGATCAAGTTCATGATCTTGTGTATGAGGGTGAAGAACGTGATTTGGTATTGAAAATGATATTGGAGAAAGGTGAAATGAATGGTATGAAGATGGTTGAACTTGACGAAACCTATATAAAAATAGTAGAACAAATTTTGAGGACAAAATTTTAAATAAAGTGGATAAAATATAAAATTTGGTCAAATTATAATTAATTAAATAATAAATTAAATAAATTTAACAATTAAAATTTAATAATTTAAATATAATATTCGTATTCAGTGAATTTTTTTGAGTCAGAAAATATAATTTTTTTTGCATAAAAACATGCATCAGAAAAAAAGAGCACAGAAATTTACTTTTAAGGAGAAAAAAGTTTTTAATACTTTTTAAGTAAAAAAAAAAAAAAAATAGAAGTAACAACATGATCCGATGGCCGGATGCCACTTAGACGTTGGAGGGGGATCTGCGTTACACAAATCCAAACCGTTGAATTTATGGAAGTATAAGTGCCAATCTTAGTCGTCCACGTAATCTTTATAAACCAAATATAAAATGAATTCTCAACTCCCAAACCTAGGGTTTTCTTCTTTTTCTCAATCTTAGCAGCCGATCCCCGAAGAGCTTGCATCATCTTTAGGTGAGCTATGAATCTCTTATCCTCTTAGCCTCTCGCGAATTCAGCAATATATTTACTAAAATCGGTGAAAGGTTCAGTGAAACTTCTCTGTTTTTAATAATTTATCTGCAGCCAATGAACCTTCATCTTTCCGTTGATTGAAATCCTGATTGTTTGGTTCCGTTGCGTTTGGGTTTACTGGTGTTACTAATTAGGTCGTGATTATTTCTTATCTTCATTTTTTTTGTTTCATTAAAGCCTTATATTCTTAGGTGAATGCTTGCCGTTAATAAACTTTCTGTGCTCTGTATTACCTTTAGCATTTCGTCAGTAATTATATGCCATCATGTTTGAAACCCTGGATTTGCTTATAATTGAAATTTTAAAGTTGTGGTTAATTATTTAAAGCCTGTCAATGACTAAGTTGATCAAGTGCACGGTTAAAGTATGATTGATGAGGTTATTTTTTTGTCAATCCTGTAATTATGGTAGAACTTAGAACTATTTGTGTTGGATTGTCCTAGATACTATCTGCTGCATATGATGTGTTATGTTCACGTGTCTAAATGCTAATGGTGTGGATTTGTTTGCAGAGTCCTCTTCTGCCAACCCCAACCTTGAAATCATGGTATGTTTCCTGTGTCCCCTTCTTATGTCAGTTACTTAAATGTTTGCTTCAATTTGCTCAAATGAATTTTTGCTTGCTTAGATCATTCCGGAGAAGAACCGCAAAGAGATCTGCAAATATCTCTTCCAAGGTAACTGTTTTGTCTCATAAGTCATAAATGGATGGTTTTGAAGTTACATTGTCATGTGAAAATTGTGTGGGTTCAGAGGGAGTTTGCTATGCAAAGAAGGACTTCAACCTGGCGAAGCACCCTGAGATTGAGGTGCCAAATCTACAGGTGATTAAGCTGATGCAGAGTTTCAAGTCAAAGGAGTATGTGAGGGAGACATTTGCTTGGATGCACTATTATTGGTTTCTCACCAATGATGGCATTGAACACCTCAGAACCTACCTCAATCTTCCTTCGGAAATTGTACCTGCCACTCTAAAGAAACAAGCAAAGGCTCCAGGTCGTCCATTTGGTGGTCCACCTGGCGATCGCCCTAGGTATACTTCTAGTAACCTATCTCACCGTCATATTCTGTTCCGTTGGTTGTTTTTTTGGATTTTGCGATCGATTGTAAATTTGATGTGTATGAATGTTGAACAGGGGTCCTCCACGCTTTGAAGGAGAGCGTAGGTTTGGTGACCGTGATGGATACCGTGGAGGTCCCCGTGGTCCTGGTGGTGATTTTGGAGGTGATAAGGGAGGGGCACCTGCAGATTACAAGCCTTCTTTTGGGGTAATGCTTCTGCGATTGCAATTTTCCATATTTCTTTCATTTGTTTTAAAATTTATTTTATAATTTGCTGTTAGTTGTAATGTTACTTTGTCATTATCTTTCATTGAACAAGATTAACATGTGCATAAATGCCTTGTTTGTGGAGGTGCAATTTCTGTCTATTTCTGCCTAACATTTTAAATCTGTACTTCATGTTTAACATTTATTTGCTAGAAACACAACTACACTTTCTTTTTCTTAGGAACTCTAATTTTAGGTTCAATATCAAGTTTGCAACCTAGAAGCTGAAGTTTTGGGCTTTCTGCAACTCACTTTTCATCCTATGTCAATACTGACTCTCCCATCTGAGATGTCTAATTTGTTTGGATGACTTAAGCACTATTATTGTCATTTACTATATGATTGTCTCAGTAGGCTCTTTTATTGGAGTTAGTGAAACAGTTCGGTTGTTGTAACGTAGCTCTTTATCATAGCAGTATTCTAGTGCTCAAAACTGCATTGGCACTTGTTTGTGCTCCATATGTTCTGTAATCTTTTCGATTCTAACTGAGTAAGTTGGTTTGCTATATTGCAGGGTGCTGGTGGAAGACCAGGCTTTGGCCGAGGTTCTGGCAGTTTTGGTGGGGCACCACCATCTAGCTCAAATCTTCCATGAGTGTAATGGTCAACCTTAGATTTTGCTTAATTTTCTGGCTCTGTTTAGTTATCCTTACCTAGAAATTGAAGAACTCTATACTTACACTTTTGATGATCGGTTCCCTACTCATGCAAAGAAATTTTGAATTGAGACGTTCTTGGTAACTTGTCCGCCATTTGCATGTGGTTACTTCCCCTCCACCAAATCTATAGTATTTTCGTTTACTATGGTGTTCGCTTCAGGTTTATTCTCCCAGCTTTTTGGTAGTATTAATGCGATCCAGATACGAGAGAATAAAAAACTGTATAAGTCTAGCGTTTAGCCACCGTTGGGTTGAAGTGATACCAATTGATACTTCGTATCCATGCCATGTGAGGTTTGTGCTAGGGTGACGCCCCCTAATCGTACAAAATCATGAGCCAAACAGATAGTAAACTTATTTTGATCGGGCCAACTATTGAATATATATAAAATTCCGTTTTCAAAACAGAATAAAAGATCTTATTTGTTTTGGTCGAAATGAGAATCAGAATGAGAACTAGTATGTTTTTAATTTATTGTCCAGCTAATCTGGGCTATGGGTATCAATAATTTAATCATTTACTTTGTAAGCTTTAAAATGGTGAATTAACAATATAGTCCAAATTATTACATGGCATTTGGCAATATTTGTTGGTGAAATCTGAGTTGAATGTATTATAACACCAGACGAACGATCCTAGTCTGTATATATATAGTTTTCCAAACAAAGCAACATGCAATTTATTATGGAACATAACGGGTGATATCTCTGATTTATTATTAGAAAGTCTTGGCTGGTATCACTAATTCACTATAGTGTAATAGTATTAGTTTAACCCGAAACAAATCCAAAGCAAGCACCGAAGCTACATGATACCATATACAAAACTATTACATGATGGTGTCTAGTTTAGTCAACCTCTTCCATCTTGCTCTCCTCGTTTGCTTCCTCTTCAAGGGGCGGCATGTTTGCATCTTCAGCAGCCTCACCCTCCTCAATGTTCAAACCCAACTTGAGCATCCTGTGGATCCTCGACGCAAACAAGTTGGGATCGTCGAGGCTGAAACCGGATGTTAACAGCGCCGTCTCATAGAGGAGCAGTACCAAATCCTTGACGGACTTGTCGTTCTTGTCAGTCTCAGCTCTTTTCCTGAGCTCCTCCATGATCCCATTCTCAGTGTTGATCTCCATAGTCTTCTTGCTGCTCATGTACGAGCTCATTGTGTTGTCCCTGAGAGCCTGCGCCTTCATGATCCTCTCCATGTTTGCACTCCATCCATATTCCCCCGTCACCAAGCAACACGGCGAGTCCACAATCCTATCAGACACAACCACCTTCTCCACCCTGTCCCCAAGAATCTCCTTCATTGTCTTGCACAGATTCTCGAATGACTTGTTCTTCTCCTCCCTCTTTTGCTTCTCTTCTTCCGTCTCGTCTTCCAGCTTCAGCCCTTCCTTGGTTGCAGAGACAAGCTTCTTCCCGTCATACTCCTTGAGCTGAGTAACAGCATACTCATCAATTGCGTCCACCATGAACAACACCTCATAGCCCCTCTTCTTAAGCCTCTCGAGGAACGGTGAATTCTCCACAGCCTTCTTGCTCTCACCGGTGATGTAGTATATAGACTGCTGCCCCTCCTTCATCCTGGTAACGTAGTCCTTGAGGCTTGTCATCTCATCACCACTCTTGGTTGAATGGTACCTAAGAAGCTCTGCCAGTTTGGCTCTGTTCTGGCTATCCTCATGAATCCCAAGCTTGATGTTCTTGGAGAATGCATCGTAAAATTTGTTGTAGTCATCCTTGTTCTCCGCAATCTCAAAGAACATCTCAATGCATTTCTTCACCAAATTCTTCCTGATGACTTTGAGAATCTTGTTCTGCTGAAGCGTCTCGCGGGAGATGTTGAGTGGGAGATCATCGGAGTCCACGACGCCCTTCACGAAACCGAGGTACTCAGGGATGAGTTCCTCACAATTGTCCATGATGAAGACCCTCCTCACATAGAGTTTGATATTGTTGAGCTTCTTTCTGGTGTCAAAGAGATCAAAGGGTGCTCTTCTTGGAACGAAGAGAATAGCCTTGAACTCCAGCTGGCCTTCCACGGAGAAGTGCTTCACTGCGAGATGGTCCTCCCAGTCATTGGTGAGGCTCTTGTAGAATGCTGCATATTCCTCCCTCGTTACCTCCTCTGGCTTCCTCAGCCAAATCGGTCTCTGCTTGTTAATCTGCTGCCACTCATGCCTCACTTCCTTCACTTTCTTCCTCTTCTTCTCTTTTGATTTGTCCTCATCCACCTCCTCCACATCCCCTTCCTCTTCCTTCTCCTTCTTGGAGGATTCTTCCTCCTCGTCGTCGCTCACCTCCCTCTCCGTGGTCTTATCCGTCCATAGATATATAGGATAGCTGATGAATTCCGAGTGCTTCTTCACCAAATCCTTGATTCTCCTCTCCTCCAAGTATTCCAACTGCGACAAACACAAGATTCACGTGAATCATTGGATCACCAAAACATATGAAGTGACAGGATGCAGTAATAAGTGAGAGTTGAACCTGATCATCTTTGAGGAAGAGGGTGATCTTGGTGCCTCTACCGAGGGGTTCACCTTGGAGGTCTCTAGTGACGGTGAAGGATCCACCGGCCTGAGACTCCCAGACATATTGCTCGTCGTCGTTGTGCTTGGTGGTGACAATGACCTTGTCGGCAACAAGATAGGCAGAGTAGAAGCCAACACCGAATTGCCCAATCATGCTAACATCTGCACCCGCCTGCAGTGCTTCCATGAACTCCTTCGTGCCAGACCTCGCTATTGTCCCCAGATTATTCACCAACTCTACACACAATTAAATGTTATGCTTATAGTAAAGTATAGAATAGAATAATACTTTCTATGTATGCTGTTACTAATAACTAACCAGCTTTGGTCATGCCAGAGCCACTGTCTATAACAGAGAGGGTCTTATTTGTCTTGTCAGGAACAATCCTAATGAAGAGCTCAGGCTGAGCATCAAGCTTCGATTTCTCTGTCAAGCTCTCGAATCTGATTTTGTCCAGTGCCTGCATGCCATTATATATCACACAATTAAGATATTAACTCACAAAATCACGATTGCTAATATAATAATAATAACAACAATAACACATACGTCGGAAGCATTGCTAATGAGCTCACGAAGGAAGATCTCCTTGTTGCTGTAGAAGGTGTTGATGATCAAGCTAAGCAGTTGGTTGATCTCAGCCTGGAATGCAAAAGTCTCAGACTCTCCCATGTGAACCTCAGCCATACTCAAACTCGGTTATTGTTATTTGCAGTGTACAACGGCAGTGAATGATGCAAATGTATATGCCTAATTTGTAAGGTGATATATATATATAAGGTGAGGACATGCTTCTGGGGCATCACATATTACATCTGGGAAGAACATAGACAAATATCAAAGCTTCTGGACTTTTCTCCGCTTTGCTTTCACTTCCGTATTTTGCCACGCTACCTGCCCTTTTTCATCAATAGATTTCTCTATTATATACTACTAGAACACGCTCCTACTTAACACACAAACTTGGATGCATACATTTAGCGGTTAGTTTTGGGTTTTTTTATATTTAGATTTAATAAAGGTGAGAATGTCTTTATATAAAAATATTTTTTTTATCTTTAGATAATAGATTATATGGTTAGATTTTAATATATTATAAAAGTGCTATTTTTATAAAAGTGTTATTTTTAATTTTTATGTTGTTAAAAAATGTGTTTTTGCCATATTCATTTAAAATTTTAAATAGTTGCTTTATAGATGTTACGTGTGGAATGTTGGTTCGCAGTTCGCACACTACCCCCACGCTATCTTTTTGTTTCTGATTTGAACATTTTTTTTTGGTATACTTGGGTCGGCTTTTTTATTCGATCCAACAGCCGAACTTGTTTCAGTTTCATTTAGGTATTGTTTTTGCTTTACTTAGTCCAAAAGACCTATCGATTGGAATAGGCCCATTCCTATAAACCAACCGTGGGCATACGATTTTTCACAAAACCAACTGTGGGCTGTATTGGGCTACTGTTTAGTTAAATTTTTGGCAGTTATTTGTCAGCATAAAGTCCAAAAAAGAAAACGCCCAAATCGGTTTAAATTGTTATTCTCATCATATCCCCAGAAGAACTGTATAATAAGTTAATAACAATATGCAGGTGAAAAAGGCAAAATTTTCATTTCTTATATTTGAAGTTTGAAGAGGAACTTAGTTTCTGTTGTTTGCATGTAGTTTACTAGTTTAGAGCTTGTTTGAGATTCACCTAATGTCTTATCCTAACATGGTTACTACTTTGTTTTGCATATACTGCTGTAATGCTTATTGAGGACGTTGTTGACAATCTTTGAAGCATACTTTTCACAAGCGTTTATTTGTTGATAACGATTATTCAAACGAAGAGCAAGACATGAGACATGCGAATGTGATGGTTCCACTTCCACTTCGACCCCAAAAATGATCAACTCTGTATCTCATATTTCATAGCATCTCTCACAACAATTGAGAGCTATATAGATGTGTTGACGCTAATTAATTGCTTTGGCCAACATACTGATCATACGAACGAACGTACGTTCACCTGCACAATATAATTGCTTTCTTTCCAACAAATCCTTTTCGAGTCATGTTCATTTCATCTTTTTTTCTCTTTTGATATCATAACGACTGCTATACGTGGGAATTTGTAAACCACGGACACCCCACTTTTAATACTCAAAGCAACCAACCCACATCATATGCAATTCGTGAAACTCAGAATGGGGCATGGTTCTGTACACCAACCCTAAAAAGAGAAACAAACCCAGGTTCTAGAGCCTCAACTAACCATGTTGGGGTTATACATCTCGTGACAAACTAGCTACATGCAATGCTTTTGTTAGCAGCTAGAGATCACGTTACTTCTCAGGCCTTTTATTTTACAGGTACCGCGAAAAAGATTTTTATTTAAACATTTCAATTACTCCAACTACTCTTTTGCTTAGCTTTTCATGGGTTCTAGCTACAACGTGTCAAGATTAGCTTAGCTTGCAACAAATGTTTGGTCCAAGACCATAAGTATCTATCTTCTAATTTCTATTTTCATTTTTTTTTTATTATTGTTATGTTATCCTACTGGTCACCTGAATTGGACGACTCTACAGATGATAGGATTTGAGTAGAGAGAAACAAAAAGGAATCAGAGACACAAGAGATAGAGGAAACTTGAAGGCAAGCTGAAGATGGCAACGAAAGAGTCAAGCTCTGCTGGTTCTGGTTCTGGTTCTGGTTCTGGTTCTGGTTCTGGTTCTGGTTCGGCAACAGGGGACGCTAAAATCAAGAGGGTAGTGACCCATGGAGGCAGATATGCACAGTACAATGTGTATGGCAACTTGTTCGAGGTGACTTCAAAGTATGTCCCTCCCATTCGCCCCATTGGCAGAGGTGCTTATGGCATCATCTGGTAACTTAATCTTCTTCTTCTTCTTCTTCTTCTTCTTCTTCTTCTTCTTCTTCTTATTATTATTATTATTATTACATGAACCAAGTTGATTCATGATGTGCGTTTGGTATCAGTGCTGCTGTGAACTTAGAGACGCACGAACAAGTTGCCATCAAGAAGATTGGTAACGCATTTGACAACATTATTGATGCTAGAAGGACACTCAGAGAAATCAAGCTCCTTCGTCACATGGATCATGAAAATGTATGTATGAGTATCTGTGTTAAGGTGTTTAGTTAGATAGAGAGTCTGAAATTGGTATATAATAATGTTTTGACAGATCATTGCGATAAAGGATATAATACGACCACCGAAAAGGGAGACATTCAACGATGTATACATTGTTTATGAATTGATGGACACTGATCTTCATCACATCATTCATTCTGACCAACCTCTCACTGATGGCCACTGTCAGGTACACTCTGCTGCTTCCTCTGATATTTGAATTCTTGTTATCATTATTTTCGAATTGATTGATTGGGTTGGGTTGGGTTGGGTTGGGGTGCAGTACTTCTTGTACCAGCTGTTACGGGGACTGAAATATGTGCATTCAGCGAATGTGTTGCACCGCGATCTGAAGCCGAGTAACCTGCTCATGAATGCCAACTGCGACCTCAAGATTGGCGACTTTGGATTGGCAAGGACTACTTCTGAGCAGGATTTCATGACAGAGTATGTTGTCACCCGATGGTACCGTGCCCCCGAGCTGCTCCTTAACTGTTCTGAGTACACCTCTGCCATTGATGTCTGGTCTGTGGGATGCATTCTTGGTGAGATTATGACCCGAGAGCCCTTGTTCCCTGGCAAGGACTATGTTCATCAACTTAGGCTCATTACTGAGGTATATAGACTTACTTAATACATTCATTTCATGATTAGATCAACCACTTGACAATTCTATTCTGTGTTCCCTTTTCATATATAAAAGTTGATAGGTTCACCTGACGATGCCAGCCTTGGGTTTCTCCGAAGTGATAATGCAAGAAGATACATCAAGCAGCTTCCGCAGTACCGCAAGCAAAAATTTGCTGCTAGGTTCCCCAATGTCATGCCTGAGGCACTTGATCTCCTAGAAAAGATGCTCATGTTTGATCCTAACAAGCGCATCACAGGTTTGTATATTATATATGCGCCATTCTCGAACTCATCATGGCTTAATTACTTAAATGATGTTATCAAACATAATTTGAATATGATGCAGTTGATGAGGCACTTTGTCATCCATATCTAGCATCACTTCACAACATCAATGATGAGCCGGTTTGTCCGAGGCCATTCAGTTTTGACTTTGAGCATCCAACATGCACTGAAGAGGATGTCAAGGAGCTCATATGGAGGGAATCTGTCAAGTTCAATCCAGATCCACCTTCTCACTAATTGATTTCTGTTACCACATAAATACCATCATCATCCTATGCAGATGATTTGCTAGGGACAACAAACTTCTCTTCCTTTGTAATCTTAGACCTAAATGTCACCAATCAGGGTATAAACAAAATTTCTCGTGGATGTTACAAGCATTTAGACAAATAATAATTAAATCTGTTGTATTATGCTCGACTTTGCTTTAGGACACTCTCTGGGGACCCATTATCATTGCAAGCTTATGGACTCTCTTTCTTATTAATACCTAACAATTATCTTTCCGAATTTCGATTTTTAGATTTACCAGCATTTTCTTACACGCTTATGAACCTGCCTTTCACTTATGGTCATTGATGAGGATTTTTCTTCTTTCACAGTTGACGAATTAAATGAAAATAAATTGTGATATCGGCATTTATGTTAAAATGAGCAAAAAATTATTTTGCATGTCTTGTTGAACATGGCTTGAATTCTATCCCAACGCCATGGCAAACAATACTAAACTCTGCAAAATGAAACTATCCTAGTAGCCTACATAAACAATACTGAATGCAGCACTACAATGAAAAGGATCATATGTTATTTAAGCTTTTACCGGTTTTTTTATTCTGCGAAGTGAGTGGATACAATCAGTGAGTTTAAGAAGCAGAAAATAAAAACATGTAAATTTTCATTGTTGTGTTTGTCAATTTGCATTGTTCTGATAAAGTATGGTGATTCCTTTTACACTGTCATAAGTCATAAATGCCTTGCATAAGTGCAAGTTTGGAACTTGACATCATCGATGGGCAAACCATCTTCTGGGAAGGTACATACCCCAATCTTCTCCGGTCCCTGATCTGGCAACAGCATACATGGCTCTGGAGTCACACCACTAGAAATCCCAGCCACATTGGTGCAATTCCATTGAACTTTGTAAGGTTTCTTTGATAGTTGAATAGTCACATTGGATATACATATGCCAGTGAATGGAGCATTGGATATACCCTCCAATCTTGCTGCCATAGTCACATTCTGAGCAACCATGTCCCGGTAATTGATGTTCTGAATGAGAGGAAGTGCATTGGGATCATAGTTGTTGTCAGCATGAGAACCATAATTTCCTGTCATCCAAAATGCCCATCTCATGGTACTCATAGTCATCCTTCTCACATATATGTCCTTAACATAGCCTCCTCTTCCTACAGCAGTTTTGATCCTAACACCTGATTCTGAGTTGATGGCTACAATGTCCTCAGCCCTCACATCCTCAATCCCACCGGACATTTCACTCCCCAACGCTATCACAGCGCTGGTTGGTGAAATGCACGTCAGGCGCCGGATTGCTAGTTGTTTCGTTGGCATTCCATATGCTATACCATACTCATCCCAACCACTCTTAACCGCCACACAATCATCCCCAGAAACAATGTAGCAGTCCTCAATTCTTGTGTTTGTGCATGAGTCTGCATCATAAGCATTCTGAAACCTTAGTTTTAGTGTGTTAATATTGTCATATTGAGGAAGTTATGCAGGTGTTAGCTGAACATACCAGGGTTGATTCCATCAGTATTTGGTGAATTAACTGGAGCAAGTATTGTGATGCCTTGAACAACAATATTGCTGCATTCAAATTCATATATTAATATTCATTAGAAATTATAGTGAGCTTTCCCTGCCTGATGTTTCCAGTGTTGGTGAATGGTGATTATTAATTCAATATTGAAAACAGAAAAAGGAGAAGAGGCGAAATGATGAACCTGCTATATACAGGATGAACATTCCATGAAGGAGAATTGACCAAAGTTAGATGAGATATCTGAACATTCTCTGAATACATTATTTCAATAAGGTAAGGCCTAGTATAACTGAGATCACCCTTGTGGAATTTTTTCCACCAAACATCGCCTTGTCCATCTATTGTACCATTGTCCCCTGCAAATAAATTTGAAATCAATCATTAGAAGAAGGAAATTCTTTAAGTTGGACTAGACTTTAAATTCCTAGAACATCTTTTGAGTTCATTACCAGTGATGATCACATCTGTAAGGTTGGTTCCAAAAATTAGACTGCTATACCTTCCACCTTGCGCATCCCTCCCTCGGCCGTAAGACGGCAAGGGATCAATGAGTGGCCAGTCACTCTCATCCTAATACCAAAGTTTCAATAGTACAAACATAAAATTGAAACAGTTAAAAAGAAAAACATTTGCATATCATATACCTGAGAGGCAAGGATGACAGCATCTTGGTGTAGGAATAGAGTGAAGTGGCTAGTGAGATTGAAGCTACCGGTTAACCATCTTCCGGGAGGAACAAAGAGTTGAGAGCCTCCAGTTGATGAGAACTGGCTCATATGATCTATGGCTGATTGAAAAGCCTTTGTGTTCAAAGTTGTTCCATCCCCAACACCACCAAAATCTGTGAGCGATGCACTGTAAGCTCTGCAGTTAACAGCACTGTACTCAAAGTAGTCCGAAATTGGAGCCTTGCGACTCTCTACCATGTTTAGACTTGGTGGAACAAACATAAGAACTAGTAGTAACAATAACAATGTATCCATGACCTGCCAAATTCACATTTCAAATAGTTTATACGCATTCAACAAAACGAATCAACATGCCTTGATTCCTAATGCTAAGAAAGAAACAAGAAGAGAGAAACGAATTTGTTATTGTTATTGTTATTGTACCTGAGGTTTTCTCGGAGAACAGATGCCGAGTTTAGACTTTAGATGTTGGTATGTTAACATAGAAAGACATTCTAGGTGTATATATTAGTGACATTGTTATAGGGCATTAACTATGTCACTTTCATTTATGCTTCCGGGTCCCATAAATCACATTTCTTATTTCTCATGTGATCAGTTGATATGGTTTTCTTTTATGTTGGCACATGATTGATAGGGGTAAAAGAGTTTGAGTGGAATACTTAACGGAATTACTGGATCTACAGTTACATATCGTAGTAGGAAATTACTAAGTTATAGAATGCATGTGAAAGCTTTTTTTTTTTGGAAGACTTTAAAATTATTGGGCTTCATAACTGACTAGTCTGACTCTTATGATTCTGAGAAATGTTTCGTGTGAACAACAATTTCATCGTCATAAAATTTTGTTTATGATTCACATTATAAGAATCCAAGTCTAATTTTTCATCTGCTCATCGGATTAGGTGTGAATGGATATAGAAGAAAAAATGGCATTATTACAAGGCCATTTCAGTCTTTGTACTCTTTGACATGTGGTTGTGGTTCCCTTGTACCCCACTCACTATAGCTTGTGTGTTGCCTCTGATCTGTTACGAGAGTGGAGTGGGCATGCCCTAGTCCTAGTCCTAGTGTGTCTTCAATTGGTGCCTTATCTTCCCACCAATTAAAAAATGGACACACATCACTTATCTCGCTCTATATCCATTTCAATGGTGCCCAAGCACACCAACCCGCCATTAACCTTCACAAGTTTCATATAATTATGCTAAATTGAGTGGAAATATGCTGTGGATGCACTAGTGTATGTTCCTGTCTTATTTACTAATGCTTGAAGTAGTAATAGATTAAGATTCCCTTGGCCTTGCCCAATTATGGGTATTGGCTGCGAAATAGTACCATTAATTAATTAATTTTAATCCAAAAGAACTGATTATTTTATTTTATTAAAATATTACTAGTTAGCCATGGCAAGGAGGGCCCGGAATTGTCACGGAACCTTGTCGCAATGTGCATAACGCATTATTATTATTAGTCACATACATCACCAAATCAAATATTTAAATAATTAACATCCATCCCGTGAATTTAAGTAATCGCAAAGAGCCAAAGACTACCCCATGATGCTGATGTTGCCATGGCTAACTCTTCACGAGCCTCTCTTCAATTTCTTGGAACAAAATTAGTTGGACCTCTCGCCTCAACAAAGAAGCATAGCCCGTGCATTTGCCCCTTAAAGAAAGGATTATTAACATGTCTTTTCAAAGCGAGAAAAAAAAATTAACCTTTTAAACCCCTTTTGTTTTTGGTCAAGTAGTAATAATGTTGAACTTGAAAGGTAACTGACTTTGCGAGTTAAAATTCACTAAGAAAAATCAAAATAAAGCGATGAGGTTAGCTACCTCAAAATGAAAAAGAATTTCATTTCCAAAAAACACTATCAACCCAATAATTTTAGTTTAGCAACCCAATAATATATTTTTAATTTATATTTTTAAATATTATTGACTAAATATTGATAAAAAAAATATATTTTGCTAGTCTTTTAGTATTTTTTTTTCTTGGAACAACGACTACAACTTTTTTATAAGTGACGGGGCCAAGGCCCAAAGGAAAGGAAACCTACTGCACTACAATTCTGCTGAACTTCATCTTGCTTGCATCAGTAAGAAGATGATGGAACAAACATGAAGGTGGCTGTTCCCAAACTTTAATTCCCGATTCATGTTCTTGTCCGAGTTTAGCAAGAGCATCAGCACAGAAATTCGCCTATCTGTAGATGTGTCTAACTTCAACATTTTCCATCCTCACCAAAAGCTCCTTGATAGAATGAATGAGGGAGGAGTTACTATGGATCTCCGGTGACATCTTCTGAGTCAGTGTTATAGTGCACTTTGAGTCTGATTCCACCACCAGCTTCCTAATACCCAGCTCAGATGCTAGTTTAACCCCAACATACATGCCCCAAATCTTAGCCATGGTAATGGTACAAATTCCAATGTTCATCAAGAAGCCGGCAATAGTGCGACCTGTCCAATCCCTAATGAGTCCTCCACAAGCGCCTTTACTGTCAGGTTGGTTAACCGACCCATCCACATTAAGTTTGGTCCAATTTCAATTTGGCGCCTCCTAACCAATAAACTCCTCTCTGGTAAGGCTTAGCAAGCCATTGCTCTTTTTCATAATTTTCATTGTGCCATTGTAATTCTCTGCCAATCTTTTTATCATTTGGAAAGTTGATTGTTTGGCAGAGTCTCGTTTCTGAAGATGAGGTCATTCCTGCACTTCCAAGTTATGTTGCAAGCTGTAACAAAAGTTATAGGCCACGGGGTCCCATAGTGCTTTCGAGAGACTAAGGAAAGGTTAGTACTGAGCCAATCTTGAAAAGATTAAGAGAAAAAAATGTCTTATGTGTCTCTGTTTACTATGCTAATCCATGCCATACGGATGTAGGGGCAATCACGTAGGACATGGAGCAAAGTCTCCTCCTTTTCGTAGCATCTTGGACAGTCACCATCTTTCGTGAGGTTTCTGAGCTTTCTCTTATGGTTGGTTAACAGAGCTTCATGCGTGAGGAGCCAACTGAAGGTTTTTAAACGTTGAGGTAATTTGATTTTCTAAAGTAGTTTGTGTAAGCTGCTGTTATTTCTTTTTTTTTTGTGAAATATACTTCATAAGCTGATTTAATAGAAAAATTGCCATCTGCTGCTGGTAGCCTGATAAACCACTATTTTATGGTTTATCTTGTGCTAATTTGAGTGATTTTTATCAACACTTTACTCACTTATTCATATGATTTCCATGATTTTACAATTCCTTCCCAATTTTATTCTATGGTTGAAAACTTGCTTCCTAGACATCTAAATTATATATTTTTAATTCCCCTTATACCATTTGATGCCGTGATCTGTGGGTTAAGTGTTTTCAGGCTTTATAGGGCAGCAATGGCTTAGAGGGTGGAGAGAAAGCTTGCAAGAATGGAAGGAACACAAGAAACTAAGGAGCTGACCGGTTAGAAACGACGCGTGCACGTACCTGACGCGTGTGTGCGAAAAGCGAGTTTGCACAGCGACGCGTGCGCGTACCTGACGTGTACGCGTAACATGCGCGACCTACAGAAATCACAGAAAACGCTGGGGGCGACTTTGGGCCGAGTTTGGACCCAGTTTTTGGCCCAGAAACACAGACTAGAGCCAGGGAACAGTAGAGACTCAACACACATTTTCATTACGCATAATTTTAGTTTTTTAAATCTTGGAGAGAATTCTACTACTTCCTCTAGGTTTTTTTTCATGTTCATAGTGTTTAGAGTTTTATTGCTTTTGCTTTGGATATTGAGAAGAGTTATTACCTCCGTTGAAGCTTCATTATTCTAGTTTGTTTTACTATTCCTTTACTCTTTTATTGCCCATTCACTCTCATTAATTTCCATTGCTTAAATTTACTATTATTTATTTTTCTGTTTCTCAAAATAAAAAATTTCTCGAAAAACTTCTGATTAATAAATAGCACTCTTTTGTCAACTCGTTGGGAGACGACCTGGGACTCATACTCCCAATATTTTTATTCTAAAATTGTGACAACCTTTTTTTAAATTGATAAACGGATTTTAGTCGGTTAAGAACTGTACTTGCAACGCGGTTTTCTCTATAAACTCTTAATTGGCCAATTTCTGCCACGTCAATTTTTGGCGCCGTTGCCGAGGAGTTGCAACAGTGTGCTAATTTATTGTTTGGAATTTATTTATTTGCATTTTATTTTATTTTATTTTATTCTATTACCATGAGCTGCATGTTTCTTTCATTGAATGACGCGTTCACTGCCTGATCCGAGCTTAGCCGCATTTGATCCTGAAATTGAAAGAACTCTTTCACGTATTAGGTGAGCTTGGCGTCGGTTAGCCTCTGAAGGTGGTGAAGTGGTCACTACCAATTCACCAATCCTATCTGAGGACGAATCTGAAGCGTCATTTAAGGAGGAAACAAGCTCCTCTTCTACTGACTCTGTTGATTTACGCGCAGATAACATGGCAGCACGCCGAAGGGTCACTCTCCAGGAAGCAGGAGCTCCTGACTTTACACTGCCACCTTTCCAAGCGTGTCATCCAAATCTGGGTGCAGATATTGAACTGAAGACTGCACTAATTAATCTACTCCCAAAGTTTCATGGCTTACCTGCTCAAGAGCCTCTCGAGCACCTCAGAAATTTTCAGACAGCCTGTTCTACTGTTAGGCATCAAGGTGAAAACGAGACTTCTATTCTGCTACTCGCCTTCCCATTTTCTCTTGAGGAAAAAGCGAGGGAGTGGTACCACACTCAACCCGAAGCATTTATTACTAACTAGGATACGCTCAGGAGAGAATTCTTAGAAAAATACTTTCCAGCTGAAGTGACTAATAGATTGAGGAAAGAAATCTCCTGCATTATTCAAGGCGACAATGAGACTCTGTACGAGTATTAGGAATGCTTCAAGAACCTCCTAGACACTTGTCCCCACCACATGATTGACAAGTTAGTGTTGATCAGCTACTTCACACAGGGCATGAAGTCTCAAGACAAGACTACATTAGATGGTGCGAGTAATGGTTCTCTGAAACAGTACAAGACCACAGATGAAGCATGGCAATTGATCGCCGACCTGGTTGAATCCTCTCAGAACGCTAGGCACAGGAACAACCACCCCAAAGCTATTTGATGAGCGGATAATTTATACGCTTTTTGGCATTGTTTTTACATAATTTTTAATATGTTTTAGTTATTTTTTAGTATATTTTTATTAGTTTTTATGAAAAAATCACATTTTTGGACTTTACTATGAGTTTGTGTGTTTTTCTGTGATTTCAGGTATTTTCTAGCTGAAATTGAGGGACCTGAGCAAAAATCTGATTCAGAGGCTGAGAAAGGACTGAAGATGCTGTTGGATTCTGACCTTTTTGCACTCGAAGTGAATTTTCTCGAGCTATAGAAACCCAATTAACGCTCTCTCAATTGCATGGGAAAGTAGACACCATGGGCTTTCCAGAAATGTATAATAGTCCATACTTTGCTCAAGATTTGATGGCCCAAACTGGCGTCCAAACACCCACCAGAGACCCTTTTCTGGCGTAAAATGCCAGAATTGGCACCAAAGCTGGAGTTAAACACCCAAACTGGCATCAAAACTGGCGTTTAAACTCCAAGAAGAGCCTATGCACGTGAAAGTTTCAATGCTCAGCCCAAACATACACCAAGTGGGCCCCAGAAGTGAATTTCTGTACTATCTACACTTAGTTACTCATTTTTTGTAAACTTAATTTACTAGTTTAGTATAAATAGCGCTTTTTACTATTGTATTCATATCTTTAGATCATTTTTGAGACTATCTTTGGATCACTTTTGATCTCTTGATCACGTTTTGGGGACTGGCCAATCGGCCATGCCTGGACCTTCATCACTTATGTATTTTCAACGGTGGAGTTTTTACACCTCATAGATTAAGGTGTGGAGCTTTGCTGTTCCTCATGAATTAATGCAAAGTACTATTATTTTTCTATTCAATTCACGCTTATTCTTGTTCTAAGATATTCACTCGTACTTCAAACTGATGGATGTGATGATCCGTGACACTCATCATCATCCTCCCTTATGAACACGTGCCTGACAACCACCTCCGTTCTATCTGCAAAAGCTTGAGTGTGTATCTCTTGGCCTCCTAATTCACGACGCATGGTTGCCTCTCCTGACAACAGAGCCTTCCATTTCGTGAGATCATAGTCTTCGTGGTAGAAGCTAGAATCAATTGGCAGCATTCTTGAGATCTAGAAAGTCTAAACCTTGTATGTGGTATTTCGAGTATGATCTGGGATGGGATGACTGTGACGAGCTTCAAACTTGTGATTGTTAGGCGCAGTGACAGTGTGCAAAAGGATCAATGGATCTTATTCCGACACGATCAAGAACCGACAGCTGATTAGCCATGCGAGAAACCGTAGCGGATATGTTTTCACTGAGAGGACGGATGGTAGCCATTGACAACGGTGATCCACCAACATACAGCTTGCCATAGAAGGGAGTACGCATGATTGGATGAGGACAATAGGAAAGTAGAGGCTCAGAGGGAACAAAGCATCTCCATACGCTTATATGAAATTCCCACCAATGAATTGCATAAGTATCTCTATCCTATTTTATGTTTTATTTCTTTTTTAATCATCAAAGCCTTATAACCATTTGAATCCACCTAATTGAGATTTACAAGATGACCATAGCTTGCTTCAAGCTGACAATCTCTGTGGGATCAACCTTTACTCACGTAAGGTATTACTTGGACGACCTAGTGCACTTGCTAGTCAGCTGTGCGGAGTTGTGAGAAAAGTGTGAACTCACGATTTTGTGTACCACTGTTGCAGAGGTTTCCTCTAGCAGTGAGAATACTGCTCTTACACAATCACTATGTGAGATGACCAACTTACTGAAGCAGATACATCTGAGCCAGCAACAGTCTCAACCCCCCCTCACCACAACATAGTCAACAACTGGTTCCTCAGAGAGTATGTAGAATATGTGCTGATTATAGTCATTACACTGATGAGTATCTACAGCTCCAACATGAGGATAGCTACTCACAATTTCTATAACTGCCCGAATCAAGGATACTATCAATAAGGCGGCAACTATAACCAAAATGGGAAATTTAACCAAGGTTGGCAAGACAACTCAAACCAGGGGTGGAGAGATAATTCCAACCAAGGCTGGAGGGACAACCATAACAGAGGAGGCAGAGATAACCATGAAAATCAGAGGTGGAATAATAATAGCAACAAGCAAAACCGGTATCAGTAGAATCCTCCATATCAATAGTAAAACCAGAACCAGCCTTATAGAGCACCTCACCTAAGGCAGTCCCAAGCATCTCAGCAGACCCCTCAGATTACTTACCCCTCTTCCTCTTCTAATGACGAGTTGCTATACTCTATTGATCAAAGACAGAAGACCATGGAGAACACACTTACTTCTACCTTAAATGGTCTGAACTCTACTTTACGAGCTCTCATCTCACAGATTGGATAAATGAATACCTCAAACAATCAGCCAGTCAGCTCAAATACACTTCCTTCTCAACCTTTACCCAACCCCAAAGGAGGAATCAATGCCATTACTTTGAGGTCCGTGACTACACTGCAGAGAGGAATCGGGAGGAGCCAAGTCCACAAGAACACGCCCCAGTTGAGGACATGGTTGAAGTGGAGGATGTTGAAGAGGAAGATGAAGTACGAGACATGGTTGAAGACGAAGCAACTCAACCAGAGAATGGCGCACCAAAAGAAGCTAAAGCTACCAGAGACGCCATTCCTCTCCCATTTCCCCACCTGGCAAGGAAGCCCAGAAAGCAGATGGAACTCGATCCCAAAATGGTAGAAATCTTCAAAAAGGTTGAGGTAACTATTCCCCTTTTTGATGCTATTCAGCAACTACCTAAATATACAAAGTTTCTAAATGATTTGTGCATGCATAAGGATAAGATCAATGAATTAGAAACTATTCCATTAGGTAGTTCCATGCTGCACGAAATTGTGATCTCAATGGCGCCAACAACTTGGTACGCACAATTGTAATCTCAACTCTTTTTCACAACTTCGCACAACTAACCAGCAAGTGCACTAGGTCGTCCAAGTAATAAACCTTACGTGAGTAAGGGTCGATCCCACGGAGATTGTCGGCTTGAAGCAAGCTATGGTCATCTTGTAAATCTCAGTCAGGCGGATTCAAATGGTTATGGAGTTTTGATAATTAAAAGATAAATAAATAGAAAATAAAGATAGAGATGCTTATGTAATTCATTGGTGGGAATTTCAGATAAGCGTATGGAGATGCGTTGTTCCTTCTGAATCTCTGCTTTCCTACTGCCTTCATCCAATTCTTCATACTCCTTTTCATGGAAAGCTGTATGTTGGGGATCACCGTTGTCAATGGCTACCTCTCATCCTCTCAGTGAAAATGGTCCTCTACGATTTTTGTACGACTAATCAACTGTCGGATTTCTTGTCTCGGATAAAAAATACCAGGCATAGCTACCGCATGGCTAATCAGCTGTTGGTTCTCGATCGTGTTAGAACAAGATCCAATGATCCTTTTGCGTTTGTGACTATGCCCCACAGTCATGAGTTTGAAAGTCGTCACAGTTATCCCTTCCCAGATCCTACTCGGAATACCACAGACAAGGTTTAGACTTTCCGGATCTCAGGAATGGTGTCAATTGATTCTAGCCTATACCACGAAGGTTCTAATCTCAGATACAGATGCCCCATTGTCAGAGGGGAGTCGATGTGAATCGTTGATTAGAAACCCAAGAGATACATACTCTAGCTTTTGCAAGTAGAACAGAAGTGGTTGTCAGGCACGCGTTCATAAATTGAGAATGGTGATTAGTGTCACGGATCATCACATTCATCATGTTGAAGTGCGAGTGAACATCTTAGAATAAGAATAAGCTTGAATTGATTAGAAGAACAATAGTACTTTGCATTAATACTCGAGGAACAGCAGAGCACCACACCTTAATCTATGGTGTGTAGAAGCTCCACCGTTGAAAATACATAAGTGATGAAGGTCCAGGCATGGCCGAATGGCCAGCCCCCAATGTCTAAGGACTAAAAATGATCCCAAAAATATTCCAAAAGATCGTCCAAAGATCTGAGTACAATAGTAAAAAGTTCTATTTATACTAAACTAGTTACTAGGGTTACAGAAATAAGTAAATGATGCAGAAATCTACTTCTGGGCCCACTTGGTGTGTGCATGGGCTGAGCATTGAAGCTTTCATGTGCAGAGACTTCTCTTGGAGTTAAACGCCAGTTTGTAGCCTGTTTTGGACGTTTAACTCTAGCTTGTAACTTGTTTCTGGCTTTTAACACTAGAATAGGGCAGGGAATTGGCGTTTGGACGCCAATTTGCATCATCAAAACTCGAGCAAAGTATGGACTATTATATATTGCTGGAAAGCCCTGGATGTCTACTTTCTAACACAATTGAGAACGCGTCATTTGGGTTGCTGTATCTCTAAAAATTCCATTTCGAGTGCAAGAAGGTCAGAATCCAACAACATCAGCAGTCCTTCTTCAGCATCTGAATCAGATTTTTGCTCAGGTCCCTCAATTTCAGCCAGAAAACACCTAAAATCACAGAAAAATACACAAACTCATAGTAAAGTCCAGAAATGTGAATTTTTCTTAAAAACTAATAAAAATATACTAAAAACTAACTAAATCAAACTAAAAACTATCTAAAAATAATGCCAAAAAGCGTATAAATTATCCGCTCATCATTCCATATCTGCTTTGATGGGGGATATACCTGAAAATGTAGTGACCCAAGTCCATGCATGGTTAATTGTACTATTGGGGGTGTAATATTTTCTGACTGCATGTGTAATTTAGGAGCGTGCGTGAGTATTATGCCTTTGTCTATATATAATGCTTTGAGGCTCCCTCCCTTAAAAAGGTCGGCAGCTTGTTTTGTGTTAGCAGATAAAAGCATTATTATAGTGGTTGGAGTTGCTGAGGACGTGCTGGTGAGCATTAAGGAGCTCACATTTCCCATTGACTTCTACATCTTGGAGATGCCCCAAAATGACACAGGATGACCGTCATTGATGAGCGGATAATTTATACGCTTTTTGGTATTGTTTTTAGGTAGTTTTTAGTAGGATCTAGCTACTTTTATGGATGTTTTTATAAGTTTTTATGCAAAATTCATATTTCTGAACTTTACTATGAGTTTGTGTGTTTTTCTGTGATTTTAGGTATTTTCTGACTGAAATTGAGGGACCTGAGCAAAAAATCTGATAGGAGGCTGACAAAGGACTGCTGATGCTGTAGGATTCTGACCTCCCTACACTAGAAATTGATTTTCTAGAGCTATAGAACTCCAAATGGCGCACTCTCAACTGCGTTAGAAAGTAAACATCTAGGGCTTTCCAGCAATATATAATAATCCATACTTTATTCAAGTTTAGATGACGTAAACTGGCGTTCAACGCCAGTTCCATGCTGCATTCTAGAGTAAAACGCCAGAAACACGTCACAAACTAGAGTTAAACGCCAAACAGACGTTACAACTTGGCGTTTAACCCCAAGAGAAGCCTCTGCACATGTAAAGCTCAAGCTCAGCCCAAGCACACACCAAAATGGGCCCCAGAAGTGGATTTCTGCACTAAGACTTATTTCTGTAAACCCTAGTAACTAACTAGTTTAGTATAAATAGAACTTTTTACTATTGTATTGAGTGTCTTTTGACAGCGTCTTATCTTTGGTCTCAGTTTTAATCTATTGTTCATCTTAGGAGACTATTGATCACGTTTTGGGGGCTGGCCTCTTGGCCATGCCTGGACCTTTATCACTTATGTATTTTCAACGGTGGAGTTTCTATACACCATAGATTAAGGTGTGAAGCTCTGCTGTACCTCGAGAATTAATGCAATTACTACTATTTTCTATTCAATTTAGCTTATTCTTGTTCTAAGATATTCGTTGCACTTCAACATGATGAATGTGATGATCCGTGACACTCATCATCATTCTCACCTATGAATGCGTGACTGACAACCACTTCCGTTCTACCTTAGATCGAGCGTGTATCTCTTGGATTTCTTAATCAAAATCTTCGTGGTATAAGCTAGAATTATTGGCGGCCATTCTTGAGAATCCAGAAAGTCTAAACCTTATCTGTGGTATTCCGAGTAGGATTCAGAGATCGAATGACTGTGATGAGCTTCAAACTCGCGAGTGTTGGGCGTAGTGACAGACGCAAAAGAATCAATGGATTCTATTCCGACATGATCGAGAACCGACAGATGATAAGCCATGCTGTGACAGAGCATTTCGACCATTTTCACTGAGAGGATGGGAAGTAGCCATTGACAACGGTGATGACCTACATACAGCTTGCCATGGAAAGGAGTATGAAGGATTGGATGAAGGCAGTAGGAAAGCAGAGATTCAACAGGAACACATCATCTCTATGCACTTATCTGAAATTCCCACCAATGAATTACATAAGTATCTCTATCTCTATTTTATGCTTTGTTTATTCTTATTTTCGAAAACCATTATAACCATTTGAATCTTCCTGACTGAGATTTTTAAGATGACCATAGCTTGCTTCATACCAACAATCTCCGTGGGATCGACCCTTACTCACGTAAGGTATTACTTGGACGACCCAGTGCACTTGCTGGTTAGTTGTGCGAAGTTGTGACAAAGTGTGATTCACGTTTGAGAGCTCCAAGTCTATTGGCGCCATTGTTGATGATCACAATTTACGCGGACCAAGTTTTTGGCTCTGTTGCCGGGAATTGTTCGAGTTTGGACAACTGACAGTTCATCTTGTTGCTCAGATTAGGTAATTTTGTTTTCAAAAAGTTTTCAAAAATCTTTCAAAATTTTTTTCTCTTTTTCATTTTTTTTCAAAATAATTTTTGAAAAAAAAATCCAAAATAATTAATGAAATCATAAAAACCAAAAATATTTTGTGTTTCTTGTTTGAGTCTAGTGTCAATTTTTAAGTTTGGTGTCAATTGCATATTTTTATTTTTCTAAAAATTTTCAAAAAAAATTCATGCATGTGTTCTTCATGATCTTCAAGTTGTTCTTGATAAGTCTTCTTGTTTGATCTTCATATTTTCTTGTTCTGTGTTTTTTGTTATTTTTCATATGCATTTTTGCATTCATAGTGTCTAAGCATGAAAAATTTTTAAGTTTGGTGTCTTGCATGTTTTCCTTTCTTAAAAATTTTTCAAAAATAAGTCTTGATGTTCATCTTGATCTTCAAAGTGTTCTTGGTGTTCATCTTGACATTCATAGTGTTCTTGCATGCATCATTGGTTTTGATCCAAAATTTTCATGTTTTGGGTCATATTTGTGTTTTTCTCTCTCATCATTAAAAATTCAAAAAAAATAAAAAATATCTTTTCCTTATTTCTCTCATAAAATTCAAAATCTTTGGGTTGACTTAGTCAAATTTTTTTTAAAATAAGTTGTTTCTTGTTAGTCAAGTCAAGATTTCAATTTTAAAATTCCTATCTTTTCAAAATCTTTTTCAAAAATCAAATCTTTTTCATTTTTCTTCTTATTTTTCGAAAATTTTAAAATTTATTTTCAAAATCTTTTTCTTATCTTTATTTCAAAATTTCAAAAACTTTACTAACAATTAATGTGACTAATTCAAGAATTTGAAGTTTGTTACTTTCTTGTTAAGAAAGGTTCAATCTTTAAATTCTAGAGTCATATCTTTTAGTTTCTTGTTAGTCAAGTAATAAATTTTAATTTTAAAAATCAAATCTTTTTTTTAAATATCTTTTTCAATCATATCTTTTTCAAAATCAATTTCAAAAATCTTTTCTAACTTCTTATCTTTTCAAAATTGATTTTCAAATCTTTTTCAACTAACTAATTGACTTTTTGTTTGTTTCTTATCTTTTTCAAAACCACCTAACTACTTTCCTCTTTCTAATTTTTGAAAATTACCTCTCTCTTTTTTAAAAACTCTTTTTAATTAACTAATTGTTTCAAATTTTTAATTTTAATTTTATTTCTTCTCTTAATTTTCAAAAATCACTAACCATTTTTCAAAAACAATTTTCAAAATTCTCTCCCTCTCATCTTCTTCTATTTATTTATTCATTTACTAACACTTCTCTTCATCTCAAAAATTCGAACCCTCTCCTCTCTTCTGTGTTCGAATTTTTTCTTCTCTTTCCTCTATTCTCCTCTTTTTCTACTCACATAAAGGAATCTTTATACAGTGACATAGAGGATTCCTCTTCTTTCTTTGTTTTCTTCTCTTTCATATGAGCAGGAACAAAGAAAAAGGCATTCTTGTTGAAGCTGACCTTGAACCTGAAAGGACCTTGAAGTGGAAGCTAAGAGCAGCTAAAGCACAGTACTCTGAAGAGGACCCAACTGAAATTTTTGAACAAGAAAAGGAGATGGCAGCCGAAAATAATAACAACAATAATGCAAGGAAGATGCTTGGTGACTTTACTGCACCAAATTCCAAATTACATGGAAGAAGCATCTCAATCCCTGCCATTGGAGCAAACAATTTTAAGCTGAAGCCTCAATTAGTTTCTCTAATGCAACAGAATTGCAAGTTTCATGGACATCCATCAGAAGATCCTTTTCGGTTCTTAACTGAATTCTTGTAGGTTTGTGATACTATTAAGACCAATGGGGTTGATCCCGAAGTCTACAGACTTATGCTTTTCCCTTTTGCTGTAAGAGACAGAGCTAGAGTATGGTTGGACTCTCAACCTAAAGATAGCCTGAACTCTTGGGATAAGCTGGTCACGGCCTTCTTGGCCAAGTTCTTTCCTACTCAAAAGCTGAGTAAGATTAGAGTGGATGTTCAAACCTTTAAGCAAAAAGATGGTGAATCCCTCTATGAAGCTTGGGAAAGATACAAGCAGTTGACCAAAAAGTGTCCTTCTGACATGCTTTCAGAATGGACCATCCTGAATATATTCTATGATGGTCTGTCTGAATTGTCTAAGATGTCATTGGACCATTCTGCGGGTGGATCTATTCACCTGAAGAAAATGCCTGCAGAAGCTCAGGAACTCATTGACATGGTTGCTAATAACCAATTCATGTACACCTCTGAGAGGAATCCTATGAGTAATGGGACGCCTCAGAAGAGGAGAGTTCTTGAAATTGATACTCTAAATGCCATATTGGCTCAGAACAAAATGTTGACTCAGCAAGTCAACATGATTTCTCAGAGTCTGAATGGATGGCAAAATGCATCCAACAGTACTAAAGAGGCATCTTCTGAAGAAGAAGCTTATGATCCTGAGAACCCTGCAATGGCAGAGGTGAATTACATGGGTGAACCCTATGGGAACACCTATAATTCTTCATGGAGAAATCATCCAAATTTCTCATGGAAGGATAAACAAAAGCCTCAACAAGGCTTTAATAATGGTGGAAGAAACAGGCTTAGCAGTAGCAAGCCTTTTCCATCATCTTCTCAGCAACAGACAGAGAATTCTGAGTAGAGCCCCTCTAGCTTAGCAAACATAGTCTCTGATCTATCTAAGGCCACTTTAAGTTTCATGAGTGAAACAAGGTCCTCCATTAGAAATTCGGAGGCACAAGTGGGCCAGCTGAGTAAGAAAATCACTGAAACCCCTCCTAGTACTCTCCCAAGCAATACAAAAGAGAATCCAAAAAGAGAGTGCAAGGCCATTGACATAATCACAATGGCCGAATCCAAAGAGGAGGAGAAGGACGTGAATCCCAGTGAGGAAGACCTCCTGGGATGTCCTCTGAACAAAAAGGAGTTCCAAACTGAGGAACCTAAGGAATCTGAGGCTCACCTAGAGACCATAGAGATTACATTGAACCTCTTTTTACCATTCATGAGCTCTGAGAACTATTCTTCCTCTGAAGAGGATGAAGATGTAACTGAAGAGTAAGTTGCTCAATATCTAGGAGCCATCATGAAGCTGAATGACAAGTTGTTTGGTAATGAGACTTAGGAAGGTGAACCTCCCTTGCTCATTAGTGAACTAGATACATGGGTTTAGCAAACTCTACCTCAAAAGAAACAAGATCCTGGTAAATTCTTGATATCCTGTACCATAGGCACCATGACCTTTAAGAAGGCTCTGTGTGACCTGGGGTCAGGTATAAATCTTATGCCACTCTCTATAATGGAGAAGCTGGGGATCTTTGAGGTACAAGCTGCAAGAATCTCATTGGAGATGGCAGACAAGTCAATAAAACAAGCTTATGGATTGGTAGAGGACGTGTTGGTAAAGGTTAAAGGCCTTTACATCCCTGCTGATTACATAATCTTAGACACTAGGAAGGATGAGAATGAATCCAGCATTCTTGGAAGACCCTTCCTAGCCACAGCAGGAGCTGTGATTGATATTGACAGAGGAGAGTTAGTTCTTCAATTGAATGGGGACTACCTTGTGTTTAAAGCTCAAGGTTATCCTTCTGTAAACCTGGAAAAGAGGCACGATAAGCTTCTCTCAATACAGAGTCAAATAGAGCCCCCACAGTCAAACTCTAAGTTTAGTGTTGGAAGGCCACAACCAAACTCTAAGTTTGGTGTTGAACCCCCAAATTCAAACTCTAAGTTTGGTGTTGGGAGGTCCCAACAATGCTCTGAACATCTGTGAAGCTCCATGAGAGCTCACTGTCAAGCTATTGACATTAAAGAAGCGCTTATTGGGAGGCAACCCAATTTCTACTTATCTATATTTCTATTGTTCTTTTATGTTATATTAGGTTTATGATCATGTGGAGTCATAAAACAATTGCAAAAATTAAAAATAGAATAAAAAACAGCAGAAAAAAAGCACACCCTGGAGGGAGAGCTTACTGGCATTTAAACGCCAGTAAAGAGCATCTGGCTGGTGTTCAATGCCAAAACAGAGCATGAAATTGTCATTGAATGCCAGAAACAAGCAGCAGTCTGGCATTTAAATGCCAGGATTACACCCTGAGGAGAGCTGGCATTAAACACCAAAAACAAGCATGGAAGTGGCATTCAACAACATAAACATGCTGCAGATTGGCGTTGAATGCCCAAAACAAGCATGGAAGTGGCGTTTAATGCCAGAAACATGCTACAGTCTGTCGTTAAATGCCAGGATTGCATACAGAGGGTGTTTCACACGCCTAAAGGGTGCAGGGATGAGAAATCCTTGACACCTCAGGATCTGTGGACCCCACAGGATCACCTCAGGATCTGTGGACTCCACAGGATCACCTCAGGATCTATGAACCCCACAGGATCCCCACCTACCTTCTCCCTCTCTCTCACACCTTTTCATAACACTCTTCTCCAAATACCCTTCACCAATCACCTTAATCACTCTTCCCCATCACCTCTCACCGCTCACATCCATCCTCTATTCCCCCTAAACCCCACCTACCTTCAAATTTAAAATTTCTTTCCCACCCAAACCCACCCTACATGACGGAACCATAAACCCCCTCTCCCTCCACTATATAAACCCCTCCATACTTCTTCATTTTCACACAACACAACCCTCTCTTCTCTCCTTTGGCCGAAACCCACACATCTCTCCCTCGCTTCCATATCTTCTTCTTCTTTTTCTATTCTTTCTTTTCTTTGCTCGAGGACGAGCAACACTCTAAGTTTGGTGTGGTAAAAGCATAATTTTTTTGTTTTCCATAACCATTGATGGCACCTAAGGCCGAAGAAACCTCTAGAAAGAGGAAAGGGAAGACAAAAGCTTCCACCTCCGAGTCATGGGAGATGGAGAGATTCATCTCAAAAGCCCATCAAGACCACTTATATGAAGTTGTGACCAAGAAGAAGGTGATCCCTGAGGTCCCTTTCATGCTCAAGAAAAATGAATATACAGAGATCCGACATGAGATCCAAAGAAGAGGTTGGGAAGTTCTTACCAACCCCATTCAACAAGTCAGAATCTTAATGGTTCAAGAGTTCTATGCAAACGCATGGATCACTAGGAACCATGATCAAAGCATGAACCCAAACCCAAAGAATTGGCTTACAATGGTTCGGGGGAAATGCTTAGATTTCAGTCCGAAAAATGTAAGGTTGGCGTTCAACTTGCCCATGATGCAAGAAGACGCACGCCCCTACACTAGAAGGGGTCAACTTTGATCAAAGGTTGGACCAAGTCCTCATGGACATATGTGTGGAAGGAGCTCAATGGAAAAGAGACTTAAAAGGCAAGCCAGTTCAATTGAGAAGACTGGACCTTAAGCCTGTGGCTAGAGGATGGTTGGAGTTCATCCAACCCTCCATCATCCCCACTAGCAACCGATCCGAAGTAACTGTGGATTGGGCCATCATGATCCATAGCATCATGATTGGAGAGGAAGTAGAAGTTCATGAAGTCATCTCTCTAGAACTCTACAAAGTAGCCGAAAAGCCCTCCACCTTTGCAAGGCTAGCTTTTCCTCATCTCATTTGCCATCTATGCTACTTAGCTGGAGTTGTCATAGAAGGAGACATCCTCATTGAAGAAGACAAGCCCATCACTAAGAAGAGGATGGAGCAAACAAGAGAGCCCATTCATGGATCTCAAGAGACACATGAAGAAGCTCATCATCAAGAAATCCCTGAGATGCCTCAAGGGATGCATTTTCCTCCAAACAACTATTGGAAACAACTCAACATTTCTCTAGAAGGATTGATTCATGACATGAACCAATTAAGGGTGGAACGCCAAGAGTACTCCATCATTCTCAATGAGATTAGAGAAGATCAAAGAGCTACGAGGGAGGAGCAACAAAGGCAAGGAAGAGACATAGAGGAGCTCAAGAACACCATTGGTCCTTCAAGGAGAAGGTGCCACCATCACTAAGGTGGACTCATTCCTTAACTTCGTTGTTCTTATCTCTCTATTTTTCGGTTTTTGAGCTTCATGTTTGTCTATGTTTGTGTCTTTATTACATGATCATTAGTGTCTCGTGTCTATGTCTTAAGGCTATGAATAATTCCATGAATCTTTCATATTTCTTAAATGAAAAATGTTTTTAATACAAAAAGAACAAGAAGTACATGAGTTTCGAATTCATCCTTGAAATTAGTTTAATTATATTGATGTGGTGACAATACTTTTTGTTTTCTGAATGAATGCTTGAACAGTGCATATTTTTTATCTTGTTGTTTATTAATGTTAAAATTGTTGGCTCTTGAAAGAATGATGAACAAGAGAAATGTTATTGATGATCTGAAAATAATAAAATTGATTCTTGAAGCAAGAAAAAGCAGTGAAGAACAAAGCTTGTGAAAAAAATTTGGCAAAAAAAATATAAAAGAAAAGAAAAAGCAAGCAGAAAAAGCCAATAGCCCTTAAAACCAAAAGGCAAGGGTAAAAAGGATCCAAGGCTTTGAGCATCAATGGATAGGAGGGCCCAAGAAAATAAAATCCAGGCCTAAGCAGCTAAATCAAGCTGTCCCTAACCATGTGTTTGTGGCATGCAGGTCCAAGTGAAAAGCTTGAGACTGAGTGGTTAAAGTTGTGATCCAAAGCAAAAAGAGTGTGCTTAAGAGCTCTAGACACCTCTAATTGGGGACTCTAGCAAAGCTGAGTCACAATCTGAAAAGGTTCACCCAGTCATGTGTCTGTGGCATTTATGTATCCGGTGGTAATACTGGAAAACAAAGTGCTTAGGGCCACGGCCAAGACTCATAAAAGTAGCTGTGTTCAAGAATTAACATACTTAACTAAGAGAATCAATAACACTATCCGAACTCTGAGTTCCTATGGATGCCAATCATTCTAAACTTCAAAGGATAAAGTGAGATGCCAAAACTGTTCAGAAGCAAAAAGCTACAGGTCCCGCTCATCTAATTAAGACTAATATTCATTGATATTTTGAGATTTATAGTATATTCTCTTCTTTTTATCCTATTTGATTTTCAGTTGCTTGGGGACAAGCAACAATTTAAGTTTGGTGTTGTGATGAGCGGATAATTTATACGCTTTTTGGCATTATTTTTAGGTAGTTTTTAGTAGGATCTAGCTACTTTTAGGGATGTTTTTATTAGTTTTTATGCAAAATTCACATTTCTGGACTTTACTATGAGTTTGTATGTTTTTCTATGATTTCAGGTATTTTCTGGCTGAAATTGAGGGACCTGAGCAAAAATCTGATAGGAGACTGACAAAGGACTGCTGATGTTGTTGGATTCTGACCTCCCTGCACTCGAAATGGATTTTCTGGAGCTACAGAACTCCAAATGGCGCGCTCTTAACTACGTTGGAACGTAGACATCCAGGGCTTTCCAGAAATATATAATAGTCCATAATTTATTCAAGTTTAGATGACGCAAACTGGCGTTCAATGCCAGTTCCATGCTACATTCTAGAGTAAAACGCCAGAAACACGTCACAAACCAGAGTTAAACGCCAAACAGACGTTACAACTTGGCGTTTAACCCCAAGAGAAGCCTCTGCACGTGTAAAGCTCAAACTCAGCCCAAGCACACACCAAAGTGAGCCCCAGAAGTGGATTTCTGCACTAAGACTTATTTTCGTAAACCCTAGTAACTAGTTTAGTATATGACCGCGTCTTATCTTTGGTCTCAGTTTTAATCTATTGTTCATCTTAGGAGACTATTGATAACGTTTTGGGGGCTGGCCTCTCGGCCATTGATAAACCACTATTTTATAGTTTATATTGTGTTTAATTGTGTGGTTTTGTCGTGATCCTTACCCACTTATTCATCAATTTAGCATGCATTTAGATTTCCTTCCTGAATTTATTACATGTTTGAGAATTGCTTCCTAGAGACTTTAATTATTTAATTTTAATTCTCCTTTATTCCATTCGATGCCATAATCTGTGTGTCAAGCATTTCAGGCTTTATAGGGCATGAATGAGACGGAGATTGGAGAGGAAGCTAGCAAAAATGGAAGGAACACAAGAGTTTGAGGAGATAACCAGCGAAAAGTGACGCGGTCGCATGGCTCACGCGACCGCGCGAAGGAGCGTAAATCACAGTGACGCAGCCGCATGGCTTGCACGGCCGCGCGGATTGGAAAGCACAAGCAACGCGGTAGTGTGGATGACGCGAACGCGTGAAGAGGAAAAGTGCCAGCGACGTGTCCGCATGGACGACGCGATCGCGTGACATGCGCGATCTGCATAAACTGCAGAATCTGAAACCAGCGACTTTGGACCCTATTTCGGCCCAGTTTTCGGCCCGGAACAGCAGACTAGAGTCAGGGAATATGCAGAAACAAGAGACACATTCATTGAGTAGTTTTAGATCTAGTTTTTCACTCTCTTAGGTTTTTCTCTCTAGTTTTTAGAATTTTAATTTTCAATTGATCTTAGCATTGGAACATTGAGAAGAGTTATTTTCCTCATCAAGACTTCATCACTCTAGTTTGTTCTCTTAACTTGGTTTTATTCTTCCATGTTCTTTGTTATGTTCAATTTTGTCATTCAGATATTTTTATGATTAATTAATGCAAGGATTATTTCTTTTTAATTTAAATTCCATTCCAATAATCATGTCTTCTTTTAATTCCCTTTCATGTGCCATGGATTCTTTATTTACAATGCGTGAGTAGTTTCATTACTTGATGGGGAGTTGATTAAAAGGAACTCTTGAGTTGGAAGGATTGAAAGAAAAATTTGTAATTGGGTTAAAAGTTGGATTGCTATCCTGTCACCGACGCCAATCCCTTTGAACTAAGTGGGTTGCAACTTGTGAACAGATCTAGCATTTCCACTTGTTTGACTTTCTCTTACCTAGTAAGAGATAACCAAACAGAACAACTATTAATTATAAATTAATCTTACAATTACACCATCAATGATAGAGATTTTAACCAATCAATTCCCAGTCAAGGCCTCTTATTTTTATTATTTAAAATTCCTCAATTTGAATCCCAATTTACTTAGCTCAACTCTTTTTGGAATATCTGATTAATAAAACAGCACATTTTTCTGCAACTCGTGGGAGACGACCTGGGACTTAAAACTCCCAGTAATTTTAATTTAAAATTTCAGTGACATATTTCTAAATTGATAGGCAGATTTTTGGTGAGTTAAGAACTATACCTGCAACGTAACTATTTTAATAAATTTTTAATTCACCAGCTTCTGCACCTCATCAATTTTTAGCGCCGTTGCCGGGAAGTTGCAATAGAGTGCTTATTTTATTAATTAGAATTTATTTATTTGCATTTTCTTTAATTTTGCTACTATGAGCTGCGTGTTTCTTCTGTCAAATGACACGTTCACTTCCTGATCCGCGCTTGCTAATATTCGATCCTGAAATTGAAAGAACAATTTCACGAATAAGGCGAGAACAGCGTAGGTTAGTCCACTCTGAGGGCGGATCTGAAAGTGAATCTGAGGAAGAAACCAGTCCCCGTTCTACTGATTCGGTTGTTTTACGTGTAGAAAACATGGCAGCTAGAAGAATTACCATTCAGGAGGAAGGAGCTCCTGATTTTACACTACAACCGTTTCAAGCGCATCATCCAGCGGTAGCTATGGATTTTGAAATAAAGACCGCACTGCTAAATTTGATGCCGAAGTTTCATGGCCTACCTGCTCAAGAGCCTATCAAGCACTTGAGAGATTTCCAGGCAGCCTGTTCTACTGTCAGGCGTGATGGCGCTGATGAAACTTCAATTCTACTGAAAGCTTTTCCGTTCTCTTTTGAGGGAAAAGCAAGAGAGTGGTACTACATTCAACCTCTAGCAAACGTATCCAACTGGGATACACTCAGAAAGGAGTTCCTGGAGAAATTCTTCCCATCTGAAGTTACTGATAAACTGAGGAAGGATATCTCTACAATTGTTCAGGATGACAATGAGACTCTCTTTGAATACTGGGAGCGCTTCAATAATCTTCTGGAAGCATGCCCCCACCACATGATTGACAAGATCGTGCTACTCAGCTATGTCACACAAGGTATGAGACCCCAAGATAAGACCACATTAGAAAGTGCCAGCAATGGGTCTATGAAGAAGTACAAGACCACTGATGAAGCTTGGCAATTAATCAGTGATTTAGCTGAATCTACTCGGAACCACAGATAGAAGCAAGGCCGTTCAAGGGCCATTGCAGAAGTATCTTCTGGCATAGAGACTGCTACTCTAAATCGAAGCATCTGTGAAATGACCAACCTGCTGAAGCAAATGCAGTTAAATCAACAAGCTCAGCAAACTCAACCGCAGCAAAACCAACAACTAGTTCCACAAAGAATTTGCGGAATTTGTGCTGATTACAGCCATTACACTGATGAATGCCCGTAGCTCCAATAAGAAGACAACATGGTGGTATCCACTCACAACTTCTATGACTGCCCCAACCAAGGGTACAATCAAAGTAGAAACAATAACCATGGATGGTAGGACAATTCAAACCAGAATTGGAGGGATAACAATAATAGGGGAGGCAGAGATAATCAGGGAAATCAGAGGTGGAATAATTACAACAACAGGCAGCAAAATCAACCATACCGAGCACCTCACCTGAGGCAAAACCAAGGACCACCGAACAATCAGCAGCAAACCTCTCAATTTACTCATTCTTCTGTATCTTCTAATGAAGAATTATTACAAGCTTTTGAGAAAAGACAACTGGCCATGGAAAATACCATCGTGAACAGTATTAATGCCAGTTTAAATGGTTTCACCTCTACTCTACTAGCTTTTATGACACAACTTGGTTCAGCACAAAATTCCAGTAACCAACCTTCAAGCACCACTGGAATCCCCTCTCAACCATTACCCAATCCAAAGGGAGGAATTAATGCCATCACCCTGAGGTCCGGAACCACACTGCAGGAGAGGAATCAGAAGGAACCAAGCTCACCAGAATACGCCTCAGCTGAAGAGGTGGTAAAAATTGAAGATGTTAAAGAGGAAGAGGATATACAGGACATAGCTGAAGAAGAGATAGCTCAACCACAGGAAGAGGCACAAAAAGGTGCAGGCACCACAAAAAACACTACTCCCATTCCATTTCCACAACTTGCAAGGAAGCCTAGGAAGCAGCTGGAACCTGATCCTAAAATGGTAGAAATATTCAAAAAGGTTGAGGTAACTGTTCCCCTTTTTGATGTTATTCAGCAAGTACCTAAATATGCAAAGTTTCTAAAAGACTTATGTATCCATAAAGATAAAATTACTGAATTAGAAAATATTCCTTTAGGTAGTTCTATATCTGCTTTAATGGGAGGATTACCTGAAAAATGTAGTGATCCAGGTCCTTGCATAGTTAGTTGTACTATTGGTGGTGTAGTAATTTATGATTGCATGTGTGACTTAGGAGCATGTGTCAGTATAATGCCTTTGTCTATATATGATGTTTTAAGGCTCCCTCCCTTAAAAAGGCCGGCAGCTCGTTTTGTGTTAGCAGATAAAAGCATTATTACAGTTGCTGGAGTTTCTGAAGATGTTTTGGTGAACATTAAAGGGCTCACATTTTCCACTGATTTTTATATCTTGGAGATGCCCCATAATGATTCAGATAAGCCATCATCAATCCTACTTGGAAGACCATTCCTGAAGACATCAAAATTCAAATTGGATGCTTTTTCAGGGACATACTCCTTTGAAATAGATGGCCGCATAGTAATCTTCAATTTGAATGGAGTCATTGACAACCCCCAGAAGATCGTTCTATCTTCCAGTGTGATGTCATAGACGAAAGTGTGGCTGAAGTTCAAAAGGAAGAGTTTGAAGAGAGGCACACTGGACAAGGTCCAAGTGTGGGGACCTTCTTAACTGACAATGAGGACACTTCGCCATTTTCACAAGCCCCAGATAACCCAGAGCCTGTCCATGATCAAAAGTTAGAATTGAAACCTCTCCCTCCACATCTCAAATATGCTTACCTTGAGGATGAGCAGAAGCTTCTGGTTATTATTGCAAGAGAACTGACTTCTCAACAAGAAGAACAACTACTTAATGTGTTGAGGAAGCATAAGAAGGCAATAGGGTGGAGTTTGGCAGACATAGTGGGAATCAACCCTCAAATATGTGAGCACAGAATATTTTTAGAAGAGGGAGCAAGACCTGTCCGTCAACCACAAAGAAGATTGAATCCCACCATCTTGGAAGTTGTCAAAAAGGAAGTGACCAGACTATTGGAGGCCGGTATCATATATCCCATTTCAGACAGTGAATGGGTAAGCCTAGTGCAAGTGGTGCCCAAGAAGTCCGGAGTCACTACAGTGAAAAATGAGCATGGAGAGCTCATAGCAGCTAGAGTTCAGAATGCTTGGAGAGTCTGCATTGATTACAAACGTCTCAACCAAGCTACTTGTAAGGATCACTATCCACTTCCATTCATTGATCAAATGCTGGATCGCCTGTCAGGTAAATCACATTATTGCTTTTTAGATGGTTACACAGGTTATTTCCAGATTCATATAGCTCCTGAAGATCAGGAAAAGACTACTTTTACATGTCCTTTTGGGACCTATGCTTATAAAAGAATGCCCTTTGGCTTGTGCAATGCACCAGCTACTTTCCGAAGGTGCATGATGAGTCTTTTCTCTGATCTTATTGAGGACTGTATGGAAGTTTTTATGGTCGATTTTAGCGTTTATGGTGATTCTTTTAACCTTTGCTTAGATGGATTATCTAGAGTATTAGATAGATGTATTAATACAAACCTTGTATTGAATTTCGAAAAATGCCACTTTATGGTAAAGTAAGGGATTGTATTGGGACATGTGGTATCTAATAATGGCATTTCTGTAGACCCAGCAAAGGTGAATGTTATTTCTAGTTTACCTTACCCCTCCTCTGTGAGGGAAGTCTGTTCGTTCCTTGGCCATGCAGGTTTCTACAAGAGATTTATTAAGGACTTTAGTAAGGTGGCACTTCCCTTATCCAGATTACTACAAAAGGATATTGAGTTCGAGTTCAGTGAGGATTGCAAACAAACATTTGATAAGCTAAAGACTGCTCTAACTCAAGTTCCAATTATGAGAGGACCCGATTGGAGCCAGCCATTTGAAATCATGTGCGATGCTTCCAACCATGCAGTAGGAGCAGCACTGGCTCAGCGTGAAGGTAAAAATCCTTTTGTTATTGCCTATGCGTCTAAGACTTTAGACACTGCCCAGTCCAATTATACCACTACTGAGAAAGAGCTACTCGCTATTGTTTTTGCTCTGGATAAATTCCGGGCTTATTTACTTGGTACTAGAGTAGTAGTGTATTCGAACCATGCAGCTCTAAAGTATCTATTGGCTAAAAAGGAATTCAAACCAAGACTTTATACGTTGGATACTGCTGTTACAAGAGTTTGATTTAGAAATCAAGGATAGGAGTGGTAATCAAAATTTAGTTGCAGACCACTTGAGTCGCCTTGAACATATTAAGGATGATTCTACTCCTATAGATGATAATTTTCCTTTTGACAACCTGCAACCAGTATCTGAAGTAGTCCCTTGGTATGCACCTGTCGCTAATTATTTAGTTAGCCGCACATTTCCTCCACTTTTTTCTAAACATCAAAGAGACAAGCTGAAAAGCGAGTCTAAATATTATATATGGGATGACCCATATTTATGGAGATGTGGCGCTGACCAGATAATTAGACGTTGTATACCTCAATTAGAATTCCAATCTATTTTAGAAGCATGTCACTCATCTGAAAGTGGAGGACATTTTGGCCCTCAACGAACAGCTAGAAAAATCTTAGACTGTGGATTCTGGTGGCCTACTCTTTTTAGAGATGCTGCTGAGTTTTGTAAATCTTGTCACCCATGCCAGAAATTTGGTAACATATCCAAGAGGGATGAGATGACTCAACAATATATGCTTTTCTGTGAAATTTTGATGTTTGGGGCATTGACTTCATGGGTCCATTTCCAAATTCTAGTGGATATTTTTATATATTGTTAGCTGTAGATTATGTTTCCAAATGGGTGGAAGCAATTCCTACCCGCACTGATGATGCTAACACTGTTGTTTCCTTTGTGAGAAACCATATTATATGCCACTTTGGATCACCACGAGCGATCGTGAGCGATCAAGGAACCCATTTTTGTAACAGGAGACTAACCGGATTGATGAAGAAGCATGGGATAATCCATAAAGTTACAACAGCTTACCATCCCCAAACTAATGGGCAAGCCGAGGTGTCAAACAGAGAAATTGAACGTATCTTGCAAAAGATAGTAAAGCCTCACAGAAAAGACTGGAGCACCAGACTACAAGATGCACTGTGGGCATATAGAACAGCATACAAGACACCCATTGGGATGAGTCCCTTCCGCTTAGTTTATGGAAAAGCTTGTCATCTCCCAGTTGAAATCGAACACAAAGCCTTCTGGGCAGTTAAAGAGTGCAACATGGGGATTGAGAATGCTGGAGCTGAAAGAAAGTTACAACTGCAGGAACTGGAGAACCTTCGCCTAGAAGCTTATGAAAACTCCAGAATATACAAGGAAAAGATGAAAGCTGTGCATGATCAAAACATCAAGAAGAGAGAGTTCCAACCTGGAGATTTTGTTCTCCTTTACAAATCTCGACTGAGGCTCATACCCGGCAAGTTGAGATCAAAATGGGAAGGTCCATACAGAATAGAGAAGGCTGAACCGTACGGAGTTTATCACCTAAGCCATCCTTCAAGTTTTGCACTTATTAAAGTCAATGGACACCGTCTGAAGCTATACCATGGTGAGAAGGTGCAGAAGAGCAACGAGCTTGAGATCTTCCGCCTGGAAGATCCTTACATAGCAACAGATTGAGCTAGTGGAGCGTCCAACTTACGGACGTTAAAGCAAAGTGCTTGGTGGGAGACAACCCACCGCGGTATGATCGTTCTTTTCTTCACTTTTAGTTTTTCTTCTTTAAATAACTCTTCTCCTTATTAGTGCTTTCGTACTCTTTCAATTACATGTCTTTATCTTTCTTAAAAAAAAAAAATTTCGCCGCGCGACGCGATCGCACAAGCGACGCGTCTGCGTGGCAGGGGGAGTGAAGAAAAATAAACATGAACAGAAAGTTTCGCAGGAGCAGCGCTGGAGTCGTGCCAGAGACACAATTTACTCCACGCAACCGCGTCGCTGACGCGACCGCGTCGCATGGAAATCATGGCCTCCCACGCGACCGCGTGCTCCACGCGGCCGCGTGCCCTGCATTTTCGACGTAAAAGGGTGCACAATGCTATATTGTGCGAGAGTGGTGCTGGATTGGTGCTGGAAGCACAATCCTTGTCACGCGACCGCGTCGCCGATGCGGCCGCGTCAATTAACTTCTGATGCACACTCACGCGATTGCATTACCCACGCGATCGCGTCACCTTAATTTGGCAATTGAATTATATTGAACAGAGAGTTGTGCTGGAGCGAGGCTGCACTCGCGCCAGCAGCACAATGCAGGTCACGCGATCGCGTCCCCCTTCCTGATGCGCATCCACGCGAACGCGTGCCTTCCGCGGCCGCGTCGCATGCGCCGCACAGCTCCACCCAATCAGCCAATTATCTTATCTTTCTCTTCTCCAAACCCTATTTTTTCTTTCCCCCCTTCTTTCTTCTTTCACCCTTTCCCCTCCTACCTCACCTTTCACTTTCTCTCTCTCTCTTTTCTATCATTCTTATTATAGTATGTATATATATTATTATTTTCTTTTTCTTTTCTTTTTCTTTTCACATCTTTATTTTTCCTTCTTCTTCTTTTACATGGTGTTAGAAACCTTTTGAGTCATCATTCCTCATTATATGCTTGTGGATTATTGCAAATTGTTTGACAATTATTTTTCTCCTATTTAAGGGATTGCTTGCATGTTCAATTTCTTACTTTTTATATCTTGTTTACCATGCATGCCATGTGTTTGTGAAAAAGCCCATATAGCACTATGCACTTTTCTACATTACTTTACTCTACTCTGCAATGCTTAACTTTCACATATTCCCTTTCATATTTTATTAATTAAATTTAATTGTCAATACAAACGTGATAGTTAGTTTGTTACAAATGGTAACCTAACTTGGACATTGAATGTTTGATATATGCTACTCATGCCTTTTCCTGCATGCCAATACACCTCTTGCATTTAATTTTCCTACATGAACTTGCTATATTTCCATTGATGAGCTTTTCACATGTATTCCGGACCATGTGTTAGTGCCATTTATCTTTATTGTACATTGACTATCACTTATAATACCCTCTTCCTTGCTCTATCCCTTGAATTTAATTTCCTTTCTTCCTTCTTTCAGGATGGCCACCAAGAAAGGAAAAGAGAAAGCTACTTCAAACACCAGCAAGAAAGGGCACTAAAAAGCATTAGTGCAGAGCCTTCTTCAACCGCAGTCAAGCCTCAAAAAAAATTAAGAAAATAAAGTTGACGACAAAGAGAAAGCTTTCCAGCAAGGACATGGCATTTCCAATCGCTACTGTGAGCAGATGTTCCCTATCCTAGCAGAAAGGAACTATAACAATGAATACCTTCTCATCCTCTCCGCCCAATATTGCCACTTTGTTGAGCCACAAATTGAGCGAAGACAATGGGTTTCCTACGGAGACAGCCAAGGCAGGTCAATCTTTCTTGGGTAGTTAGATTCTACTCCAACTTCTACATACCGACCCTGCAGTCTGTTTATGTCCGGCAGAAATAAGTCCCCATCACAGAAGAGGCCATTCAGCAAGTTCTGAGTCTTCCCCCTATTCCAGCAGGATTGGACGCTTTTCAAGAAGCCACCCTTCAGCGCCAGAAATACCAATTTGACTGGGACTCCCGTTCTCAGAGTCATCGCTTTACCTGGCAGCCGTTGGATTTATGGATTACCACCGCAACTGCCCTAAGGGAATCTTGGCTTCCGCACTTACCTTGGAAGCTCACGTATGGGCACAGATCATGTCCATTACATCTTTCTGAGCACTCAGGAGTCCTCCTTCACTGCGGACATGGCTGTTCTACTATGGTGCATCCTTACGACCAACCTCTGAATCTCTCAAGACACCATTCGGAATGCTATGGAGCATGTACAAATCGTGGGCAACTTACCTTTCCCCGCCTTGGTCTCAAATCTTGTCTCAACAGCCGGAGTCTCCTGTAGAGCTGGGGACACCAAAGCCATGCTTCCACGGGATGATCAATATGTTCTAACGGAAATACCTCAGATTTTTGGCCACTACTACAAGCCAGCCTACTGAGCCGGTTGAAGATATTCCTTCTTCAACACCAAAAGCATCTACCATGAGAAATTGCTCCAGCAGATACTTGAAAAGTTGGATCGGCATGAACAGAAAGCGAAGATGAGGGAGCGCCGTAACGAGCGCCGATTCAAACACCTCCAAGGAGCTACTCAAGGGACACTTCAGAGAACCTCAGACACCCGGGACTCCACTTCTTTTACCAGCACCGGGAGCCATACTGGTCCCGACTGTGGAGATACTGCCACCAGCCCACCCCTGTTCCTGACAGATGGCACCGAGGACGGTGCAAAGCCTTAAGTATGGGGAGGTTGGTCAGTACCTGACTTCCGGAGGTAAATTCTCTTCTCTGACACCAATAATTAGGATATTTTAGTTAGATTTTTTCTTTCTTTATAGAAAGAATAAATTGCATAGGTAGGATAGTTGCATGCATGTTCTACTTGATTGAAAAGACAATAAGTTCTTTTAAAAAATCTATCTTTGGACAAAATTTCACTAAATTTTTTCAAAGTTTTTTATGATAAATCTGCTTGAGGTGTATTTGGAACATGATGTTTGAGCTAAAGAACACACAACCTGTGAAAGATTTGAGCCTTTATGTATGGTTACACTATTTAACCATAATTATTTTATTCTTGTGTGTTTACTTCTCTAATGATTGTAATCTACATTTTGTTTATCTTATTGTCCAATATTTATTATATTTACATGCTTGCACATGATTGAGGCCATTATTTGTTTAACTCACTTATCCAAATCAAGCCTACCTTTTCAATTACCCTTGGTTAACCACTTTGAGCTTTTTAAAACCCCATTTGTTCTATATTTCACCACATTACTAACCTTAAGCTGAAAACAATTGCATTCCAATTGATCTTTGGTTACTTAAGATAGAATTGTGTGTGCTATTAAGTATGGAAATGTGGAACAGAAGTTGTTAGAAGTGTGTCCATGAAAATTTAAAGGAAATTGAACCGCTCATTGAAATATAAAATGAAAAATCATGTGCATTGATAAGCTTATTTATTCAAAAAAAAATATTCAATAAATAAGGGGACAAATTACCCCAATTTAAACCAGAATTCAAGATCAATGACATATGATAAAAAATACAAGGTTGAAACATGGTATGGGTTGAAAAAGGAATTATGGGTAACTAGGCATGAATTTAAAAGATATAGAAAATGTATTGTGGGCTTAGTAATTAAAGATTCAATTTAAAACTCATTAGCCAATGAATCTTACCTCACCTTGGCCCCATTAAACCCTGAAGACCTCATGATGTTTGCATAGAATATAACTGTTGTTGATTGGTTAGGAGAAAAACAAAAGTAGAAAGCATGATAGAGAAGAATAGAGTGTTTACCCTATACACTAGAGATTAGATGCGTACATACATTATCAGTGAGGGTATCTTGAATTTTCATTTCCACCTTATAAGTATCGTTCCTGCACCTTTATCGGTTTTTTTTTTTTTTTTTTTTTTGTTT